>NC_091216.1:652715-670215 GCF_040958095.1 Procambarus clarkii
GATCTCTCAAGGATCCAGAAGCTTCGAGAAGGATTTCTTAATTAAAAAACTATTGGAACATTTATTCAACATCCGGTAGGATTAAAAATCGAATCCTTAATAAGAATCAGTGGTACTTTCAAATACTACTTATAATCTTTAAATCTTATATCTAATTATATTATAATCACATCTTATCTTAATCATAAGTCTAGACTGTAAAAATAATCAATCAATATTCATAGAAGGCTACCGTGCTCAGAGAGCATGGCAGGGCGATGGGGGGAGTGAAGCGCCCACCAACAAAGCCCAGCGGCACTCCGCGTTTGTTTACAAATGAGTGAACAAGTGACTGATCCTTAGCGAACATTACCAGCTCAAGGACACCTTATCTAATATTTTTTATCGCCAGTGAATACTCTCTAGAACTGGGGGAGTACCTGGACAATATCTACAAGGAAAATCCTGGAACATTACATAAAATAAGAGTGTAGTGGAGATCACAGTGACGCGGTTTCCACCACCTTCATTCCTATTCTTTATCAAATATCATTCTTCTGCAACGCAGTTAAAGAAAAATCACGTAGCAACGCTACCAGATCATCATACAGCAACTCTGTAGCAAAATATCGTGCCTAAACTCAACAAGAGAGAGTTAATCAGTCTGGCAAACTTGTCAGACAGGCACCCGGCTTCAGATAAGTGTATTGAAGTTTATTACAGTAGCGTATTAATTGGCCAATTGTCTGCTTGTATAACTTTAATATTCTATAAATCTGTCTGTCGGTAATAAAGCGAGGCAATGCCTCATTCATCGGTACGTTTATTAAAATTGTAGTGTAGCTGTGAATCTTATCCAAACACTGAACCTCATGAGTGTCCATTCTGTCAGAAAAGAATTCAGCCTCAATAAGTAAAAACCTCACAAGTGTCCATAGCGTTGGAAGAGATTCACTCAAGCTAACTGTATCATATAAATTGAATATGTCTGCATATATATTTGAATATATAAATTAAGTTATCAATTGCTTGCTTAGTTATTTTTAAGTTATCATATAAGTTCATTTAATTGAATATAATCTAGTAGTTACTTAACAGTATTTAGACTACATTTAAGGTCATTTATTATACTTTTACAATTTAATTTGTTGTTTATAGTATAAGAATCTATTGGCTGTAAGTTATGGTGCTAGGTTAGACTATGTATGTTTAAATCCCTGATTTAAACAGAGCCAGTGTTCAGTCATACAACTGAATTTATTAAATCTTATCCTTGTATAAAATACAAGCCGATGTGAGATCCCTGTCTACCGGTGGATTGGAACTTCTATCAACTAAGTCATTCACCCCACCTGTCCCTTACAGCCCACAGTCTGTCATTAGGAAAAGAGGATTTAGGATTTACAACCCTAGCTAGAGATTTTAGTTGAATTAATTTGCAGACAGTAAATTTTTAATTTAGTTCAGTACAAGTCCCTGGTAGTCTCCTCTTATATCAATCCCAGCAGGTTTTTCCCACACTTGTATCACCTAACGTAGCGTAGTGTTTATTCAGTAACTGGTAGACATAACAATGTAGCTTCATATTTATTGTGGTAAAACAAACAAACAAACATACATACACATCACGGTCAGTCCTCGCTATACCTCAAACGCGCCGTTCATTCTCTCTTCCTTAGGTGAGCAATGTTCCCCACATACAAATTTCAAGCAAAGTAAACATATATAAGACTACTGTGGAAAAAGTCTTGACAGTATTATTATTAATATTAATATTATTATTATATTTTAAATTGACTTGTTCATAATCCCCGAGTTCAAGGCTGTCTCTAAGACCTACATTATCCAAATGTAAACAGCAATCGATGAAAATAAGACCGGGTGAGTCGATAGTGAAATAGTTAGCTCAGTGTTAAGCGAGTTATGACTGTTTTTTAGTTCTTGTAACACAGTCAATGTACCGTAATGTGGAAAATAGACTTTCTGCTGTCCAAATAAATAGCATTTGAAAATGTATGAGTGTCTACTCAATCTTCATCCCCTCTTCATCCAACACCAAATATTGCTGTGCAGACCTTGTAACACACAACAGCATAAGCGCTCAGTTCTTGTAACACACAGTCAATGCAACGTAATGCGGGAAAATAAATTTTCTGCTGCCTAAATAAATAGCATTTGAAAATGTATGCAAGTCTAGACAATCTCCTATAGCCATTACATTTTAAACACAAATAAAATATTAGCACACGCTTGTATCGCATTATATCATCATTACATAACGTGGAAAACTTCTTTCTGTCTGATGATCAAATAGCATTTTTTTTTTAAATTATGTCAGGTTGGTCTTATGCCATTAGGACTGTATTGCACTGTGTGCAACAGAAGACTTGTAATATCATAGCAAGACAATGTTGGAGAATGTTCAACGCTCTTATTCTGAAGGAGTGAGCGAGGCACTTAGTAACATAACGTGGAAATCAACTTTCTGTCCAATGTCTGAATATCATTATTGAAATATGAACCAAGTTTAGCCAAACACAATATCTCAATTACAACTCTTACCATATAAATATTACTGTCAACCAGTTTTAGCCCCCTGTAACAGTTGTAATGTAATGTGGAAATCATCAACTTTCTGCAGTTCAAAATAACATTTTGAAATGAAAAGTGAGACTTAGTCCATCTCCATTACATCTCTTACCATATAAATATTACTGTCTACCAGTTTTAGCCCCTGTAACACATTGTACATTCGAGCGGTGTACCTCTCGATGTCTGTCTACCTCATCACCATATTATCCCACACTATACCTGCTCCTGCTTACCCATCTACACTTAGTAACAGTAACGCGGAAATCAACTTTCTGTCTGATGACCAAATAGCATTATTGAAAATGTGAACCATGTTTAGCCATTACATCCAAACATAAATAAAATATTACCGCAGACCTGTTTAGTTCTTGTAACACATTATATCATTACGTAACATAACGTGGAAATCATATTTCTGTCCGATGACCAAATAACATTTTTTTTTTGTAAATGTGAAGCTTTGTAGATTTAATTTTAAACAAAGGTGAGCCACTAGTCCACAAACTTAAGAGGGGTGAATTAGGAAGAAAGACTTTGTGAAATATGCACAGAAGAGTTTGGGGAGACGTGTTCACTACCTACAAATTCTAATATTTTTTTTGTCAACTGTATGATCACGACATATACCTCATGGTCTCTTGTTCTGCCTCTCACTAGTCAATAAACACAATTTTGTATCATTTCTTGACTAAAATACCACTCCGAAACATCTTTGCACTTTTTTACTTTTTCATTGACACGTGCACAGTCATCAAAGGGAATCTCACTACTGTATGGATGTCTTGTGTGTTAAATAAACGGACCTTACCTAGCTTATCATTTTCTTTGAGAAACTTATATGTGGTGATCATACCTCCCGAGTCCACACAAATATCCCACATCCATATTGAAAGAGAGAAGGCAAACATAGCTTGGTTATTGCATCTAGTTTTAAAAAGGGGTAAGAATAAGAAGTCATGTTCCATAAATAATACTTTACAGCATCCATTATTTATGAGCAGTAAGAGGGAAATGGGATCCACACATACAATTTCCAAGCATTACAACACTATCGAGGTAAACATAACAATAAGTTTAATAAGACAATAACGTAGTACGCAATTAGCCGCCTAGTCAAAACTTTACATAACAGATATGATTTCACAGAGTTTTAACCTTTGCAAGTTTTTCAATGTTTTCTCTTCACTTGTGCTAAGTGAGCCAGACAAAATATGGCATTGCATTATTAGCCAGGCAATACATAACAAAGACAAAAAGTAGCAAT
Source organism: Procambarus clarkii (assembly GCF_040958095.1). Lineage (NCBI taxonomy): Eukaryota > Metazoa > Arthropoda > Malacostraca > Decapoda > Cambaridae > Procambarus > Procambarus clarkii. The sequence goes on from NC_091216.1 coordinate 656,551, forward strand.
ACGCTATTAGCTAGATAGTCAAAACATATAACATGCATTATTTCACGTTTTTTTTTCTACCAAATTAGGTTCCTTTAAGCAGTTCAAAACATCAAACACCACCAGTCCACGAAATAAGAGGCTGACTTAGGAGGAAAGAAAAGGTATTGTGAAATATGCACCACACCAGCCTCCTGAAGACAGAGGAGTTCGTGGGAGACGTGATCACTACCAGCATGGCCTCCTCCTCCTCTTTCTCTCATTAGTCAATAAACATCCTTTGCATCATTTCTAGACTAAAATAGCACTCCAAAACATATGTGGTCATTTTTATTCTCGCTGTCACACTTATAGTCAATAATTTGTTTCGCAGAGTGACAAGTTATGCTTAGTGACGAGATTTCACGGTGAGCATAGTTTAAGAGAGTTCACACTGTATTAATTACGGTCATGGATATGTTATGTTATGTTTATGAAGATCATTACTTCTTATGTTTACCCATTTCTCCACGCTCTGCTTTTCAGTCTTCTCATGTTCTTTTCAAATAAAGATTGCTTACTGTTTTCCAGTAGATTGGCGTCACATTACATATATTAACCAACTTTCAAATTCAGTTTAGTTTCTTTTCAATATCACGGCTTTTTGTTGTTTTTCCTGTCAGTATCTAGTTCAAGACCTCGTATTATCAATGTCATTAATACTACTATCATCAACCATGTATTGAATGTCTCAGATATTCAGTTAACAACTTAGTAAGTGTTTATTGAACGTGGGAATCACTTCATGTGTGCTCATTTTAGTTTAGTTTAAAGTTTTTCCATCTTAAATTAATACTACTATTACCAACTATGTATTGGATAGCTCAGGCATTCAGTAAGTGAAAATCACTTCATATGAGCTCATTTTTAGTTTAGGATAAGGTTTTTCCATCGTAAAAAACTATTATCATCAACCATGTATTGACTGACTCAGGCATTCAGTTTACAACTCAGTAACTGTTTACTGAACATAGATATCCTTTCATGTGAGGTCATTTTTTAGTTTAAAGTTTCTCCATCGTAAAATAAAATATTACTATCACAAATCTTGTATTGGCCGGCTCAGGCATTCAGTTTACAACTCAGTAAGTGTTTACTGAACGTGGAAGTCGCTACATGTGTGGTCATTTAGTTTAGTTTAAAGTTTCCCAATCTTAAAATATTATTATCATCATCATCATCAACCATGTATTGGCTGGCTTAGACATTCAGTTTACAACTTAGTAAGTGTTTACGGACCGTGGGAATCACTTCGTGGGCTCATTTCTGTTTAGTTCAAAGTTTTTCATCTTTAATTAAATACTACTATCATCAACCCAGTATTGGGCTCTCGGGCCCAATACTGGGCCCGAGTGAATACTTACCGAGTTAACCACTCGGTAAGTGTTTACTGAACGTCGAAATTATTTCCTGTGTGCTCATTTTTAGTTGAACCCGTCTCCACTCCAAACCAGTTAGGCCCTACGGTCCCGACTCGGACCTCAGGTCCGGTTTGGAGTACTTTATACTTTGTATACTTTGTAGGAACTCTTCCCAATGTTTATTACGTATAACGTTGCTCATGTCTCTCACCTCTCTATCTGCAACTAGAAATGCATGCAAGTCACCTTGTGCATTGGTTCGTTTGTATGTATCTCCAAGTTGCTTTACTCGTTCATGTTCTTTAACAAATACGAAGTCAAGGACCCACTTGGGGGGTGGTAGGTGTTGCCCACTTCTGCTAGGCTTACGACCTGTTCCCCAACACAGCCATGTGTCGTAGTAGGTAGTAACTGTATCGACGAGATCTCTGAAGAAGGCTTGTACATTCGTTATTGTGTAATCTTGATACGATTTTGATATACAATTAATAAAGTGGTCATGCAAGCCATATGGAACATTCATTTTCCGTCTCTGATGTCTATTAAGTACATCACACTGTACCTCATAGGAAGCAGAAACTGCATAGTGATCACTAACCAAGTGATTTACCAACGAACATGCCATCCTATCTTGCACAAGGTTTCTACTCATAACATAATCAAGTCTGCTTCCCAATAAATGAGTTTGGGTATCCGTAGTATACACAGTTAATCTGTTGTCATAAACATATTTTATAAATTTACATCCATTATCGTTGTTAGTACTATCTCCAAGCGTAATATGTTTAGCATTAAAATCTCCCATGTATATTGTCCCATGATTGTCTAGATCTGGGAGCAATGTTACATTGAGTTTCTGGCTTCTGGCATATACGTTGAGGAATGAGAAGTGGCCTGCTGTAGTTTGTACATGAAAGTGATGGTACTGTGTGACGTGCTCACAAGAATGTGCGGTAAATCACTTCTGATGTATGTTATTAGGCCTGTGGCGTTACTGTTATTATAGGATGCATACCCTCTGATCTTTGGTGGGGTTTTGTTTATCATGTTGGACGTGTAGGGCTCCTGTACAGCAATTATATCTATGTTGTTACTGGTAACATGTGCAATTAGATCATTCAGTTTTTTGTTGATGCTACGAATGTTCCAGCTGAGAAACCTAATGGTTCTTGTGTCAACAGCAGCCATCGTCTTGATGTTGTTCCTCCCTGGGACTGGTGGTCCCATTGTTGTCCTCGTCCCACTTACACAATGTGTCAATAAGTGACTCTATGACGTAAAGAGCTGCACCATGCTGGCGTTTGGTGTCGTCAGGAACATCTGGTGATGACATCAGTTTCTTGATCACTGAGGAACTCAGGATAGTCCGCGAGTGAATGTTCTCTGTAAGTTGCATGACATAATTACTGTCACGCAGAATATTATCATTTTCATTATCGTACTTAGCTTGAGCGCGTTCGTTAAGGTCATGAATTACTTTAAAATATGCTGATCTTTGAATGCTCTGTGTTCACTTCTTTGAGGCTGTGGGTCCCTATAACTGAACCAGAGGTGGTACCCCCCTATATAAATAAATAATGAAATATATATATATATATATATATATATATATATATATATATATATATATATATATATATATATATATATATATATGCGAACAAGCCTGAATGGTCCCCAGGACTATATGCGACTGAAAACTCACACCCCAGAAGTGACTCGAACCCATACTTCCAGGAGCAACGCAACTGGTAACTACAGGGCGCCTTAATCTGCTTGACCATCACGACCAGACGAGTCGTTCGAGTATGGGTTCGAGTCACTTCCGGGGTGTGAGTTTTCAGTCGCATATAGTCCTGGGGACCATTCAGGCTTGTTCGCATTTGTGTTCCTCACGTGTTCGTGAGGAACGTGTCGTCGGCTGAGCTCTGGGATGTGGTGCGGTCTTTCTGTTCCGGCAGAGTGCCTGGCTCGGATGGGCTCCCTGTGGAATTTTATGTGACTTTCTGGGATGTGATTGGGGGGGCTTTTTTGGAGGTGGTGCGATTTTGTTTCCTGACCTGTTCCTTACCCGCATCCCATTATGAAGGGGTTGTGAGGTTGCTTCCGAAGCCAGGTGATTTGCGTTTTCTGTCGAATTGGAGGCCGATCACCCTGTTAAATGTTGATTATAAGGTTGTCTCGAAGTTGCTGGCAGGTCGGTGTCGGGATGTTATTGGTTCTGTGGTTTCGGTTGAGCAATTTTGTGGCATTCCGGGTAGGTCTTTGCTTCAGTGCAATGCTCTTTTACGTGATGTGCTTCTGTGTGCCTCTGAGCTTCGCCTACCTGCGGCGATGCTCAGCTTAGATTGGTCGAAAGCATTCGACCGTGTGTCGATGGGCTTTGTGCTGCAGGCTATGGAGAGGTTCGGGTTTCCTCCGTTGTTTCTTTCTTGGGTTCGTATGTTGTATGCCCGCTGTCATAGTCGTGTGTGCATTAATGGTTTTTTTAGTGCCCCCTTTGCCGTTCGCCGCTCGGTGCGGCAAGGGTGTCCCTTATCTATGCTCCTTTATGTTATTTTTCAGGAGCCTTTGTTTCGTGCAGTTAAGTCATGTGCTTTGGTGGTTCCTCCGAGGCTGCCTGCTGGTCTCTGTTTACCGATCTGTGGGTATGCTGACGATACGGTTCTGTTTGTGGCAACCGATGGCTCTGTGGTTGCGGTTCAGGACCTTGTTCGGCGTTTTGAGCTGGCCACTGGGGCCCTTGTTAATAGGGATAAGTCCTGTCTGATGGGGCTGGGGAGCTGGACCTCCCGTTTGGTGTGGGCGGGGTCGTGGTGTCCAGTGGTCAGGTCGCTTCGGGTTCTCGGAATTACTTGGTTTAGCTCGTATGCCCAATCCTTGGAGTGGAATTGGGATGCGGTGTCTCGGTCGGTTGAGGTGGCGGTTGGTTTGTTATCCTCGCGTCCATTGACGGTTTATCAGCGGGCGATTGTTGTTACTAGCAAAGTTCTTTCGAGGGTGTGGTTTTTGGCTCAGTGCTTTCCCCTGGATCGGCAGCGTGCTCGTAGGTTGGAGTGCAGAGTCTATCGGTATGTGTGGTGTGGGAAGTATCATCCGGTTCGTCGCTCCTCCATGGTTTTGCGGGTGGAGGAGGGGGGTGTTGGCATCCCTGATGTTTTTACCAAGGCATTGGCTTTGTTTTGGGTGTCGTTGCGTCAGTATTTGGGGGTGGGTGGGGGCCTCGGTGCGCTTGGGATTTATTTCTGTTCTGTTCGGTTTAGCTATTTGCTTGAGTTAGGGGCTGGGTGTGAGGTCGCCTTTTGTACACCTGCTGTGTATTCGTGGGCAGTTGGGATTCTGCGGAAGCTCTGTCGTGTTCCAGGGTTTTTGTCCCTGTCGTGTCGGGGGGGGGGTTTATGGGGTTCTCCTTCGTCGTGTGAGCCATCGGGTTGAGGGTTTGTTTCCATGCTGGGATTGGGGGGGGGATTTGGTCGGTCTTGGGTGGGCGGCATTTGGCTCCGCAGCAGCGGGAGTTTCTCTTTCGGATGCTGCACGAGTCCTTGCCGTCGAATGATCGTTTGTGTATGCTTGGGTTGCGTTCTTCGGCGACATGTGCACATTGTGGATTGGTTGAGACGCGGTTACATGTGTTTTATTTTTTGTGAGAGGGTACAGGGTTTAGTTGCTTGGTTGCGTGATGTGATTGCGGTGTTCTGTGGGCTCGGGTTTCAGGGGGATGTTTTACGGTTCCTGTTTCTTTCATTTCCTCAGGGCTCCGGGCGGCTTCGGAACACTCTGAGTGTCTTGATTGCGGATTATGTGTTTTGCGTGTGGGTTGGGCGTTTGGAGGGCTATGGGGTTCGCCGGATTCTGGGTTTTCTGCGGGGGCGTTTGCGTTTCACATGGTGGTGGTTGCGGCGTGCTTTTCCGGTGAGGTTTGCTGATTGGTTCACTGACGCGTATGTTCAGGGTGATGCTTTGGGGTTGGTGGGGGGTCGGGGGTTTGATTAGTGTTTTGGTGTGGTGTCGATGGATTTGGGGGGGGAGAGGGCTTCTTGGGTCATTTGGGCGTTTGGGTTGTGGATATTCCCCATGCCCCCTGAGGGCTTCCTCGGCGGTCCGTTGTGTGTGTTTGCCTGCGCTGTGCTTTTGTGTTGCTCCTTGTGTGTGTGTCCTTGTTGTGTGTGTTTTGTGTTTCTTTGCCGGATCCTGCGTGTTCCGCTGTTTTTTTTTGTGTGTTTATTTATTTGTGTGGGCGTTTTTTGTGGTGTGTATGTATCTTTTCGTTTGTTCCACCGGTTCCTGCGTGCTCCGGTGCTGTGCTCCTGGATATGTGGGCTTCTGCCTTGTGTGTGTGGCCCTTTTGGGTACTTTTATCCGTCATGCTTCATGTAACTCTTCCCTTGTGTTATTTTAATTTATTTTCTTTTTTTTTTTATGCCGCTGGCTTATTATGTGTAGCTGCTCTGTGTGAGCCTTTGTGTTCTCTGTGTTACTCATGTGGATCTTGTGTTATGCATGATTGGATTTCTTTTTTATGTTGTATTCTTGTACAAAAAAAATAAAAAATAAAAAAAAATAATAGGAGAAAGTCTTCATGCTCTTGCATTTGTTCTGTTTAATGTTTGTTGTCTTCAGAGTTCTTTGGGTTCTTTACTGTGTACTTTGTCAGGCTTTGTATCTTTTTTATTGTGTATATTGTACTTTTATAAAAAAAAAAAAAAAAAAAAAAAACTCTCTGTTTCCTATGGAATAGCCATGCCCTAATCCAAGTTAATATAGCACCCCCAATACCATGAGCTTCTATTTTTTAAATTAGTCTTTCATGTGGCACTGTATCAAAAGCTTTGCTAAAGTCAAGGTACACAACATCACAATCCTTACCACTATCAACTGCCTCAACTATGCTAGAATAAAAAGTTAGCAAATTTGTTAAACATGAACAGCCATTTGTAAAACCATGTTGCGACTCATTTATTAATTTATGTTTTTCAAGATGGAGACGAATTGTATTTGCAATTATTGATTCAAGTAACTTTCCCACAATAGGCGTTAGGTTAATTGGCCGATAGTTTGACGCAAGTGATCTATCTCCTTTCTTAAAAATTGGTACCACATTAGCTACCTTCCATGACTCTGGCACTCTGCCTGACTCTATTGATTTATTAAATATGGTAGACAGTGGCTCAGAAAGCTCCTCTTTGCATTCTTTAAGCACCCTGGCAAACACTTCATCCGGCCCTGGGGATTTTTTTTTTTTTAGTTTTTCTAATTGTTTAATTACATCCTCTCTTGTAACTGCTAAACTAGTCAACCTGTCCTCATCCCCACCCACATAGACTTGTTTGGCTGAAGGCATATTGTTAAGTTCTTCTTTAGTAAATACTGATATAAAATGTTTGTTAAAAATACTACTCATCTCCTTGTCATTATCCGTTATTTGACCTGTCTCAGATTTTAATGGACCTATCCTTTCCCTAGTCTTAGTTCGATATAACTGAAAAAACCCTTTAGGATTTGACTTTGCTTGCTCTGCTATGCGAACTTCATAGTTTCTTTTTGCTTTCCTAATCTCTTTTTTAACATTTCTAACCAGTTGTATGAATTCCTTTTCTAAACTGACTTCCCCATTCTTAATCCTTTTGTACCAAGCTCTCTTTTTACCTATAAGGTTCTTTAAATTATTTGTTATCCACTTTGGGTCATTAGTATTCGATCTATTCCATTTGTATGGTATACTACGTTCCTGTGCTTTGTTTAGAATATTCTTAAATAAGTTATATATTAAATCCACATCGAAATCCCCTTTTACGTCACCTGTCGCTGGGTTCATGTCTCGCTCCAAGACCGGCCCACACCCCATACCCAAGACTTTCCAATCTATTTGACCCAATAAATTTCTTAGGCTATTAAAATCAGCTTTTCGAAAATCTGGCACTTTAACAGAATTTTCTCCTACAGGTTTATTCCATTCTATGCTAAATCTGATTACTTTGTGATCACTGTTCCCTAGCTCACTCCCTATTTCGACGTCTTTAATTTGTGTTTCCCTGTTAGTTAACACTAAATCTAAAATATTATTTTCCCGCGTTGGTTCCTTAATGTGTTGCGTAAGAAAGCAATCGTCAATTAATTCTAGAAAATCTTCTGCTTCACTATTCCCTGTTTTGTTCACCCAGTTTATTCCACTAAAATTAAAGTCACCCATGACATAAATACTGTTAGATCTAGATGCTCTAGATATTTCATCCCATAGATGCTTTGCTTCCATTCTGTCTAAATTTGGTGGTCTATATATAACTCCAATTATAATATTATTTGCTTTTTCGTTTAATTCTATCCAAATAGTTTCTGTGTGTGGCTCAGTTTTGATTCCCTCTTTAAGACTACATTTCAAATTGTCCCTAATATATATGGCTACTCCCCCTCCTCGTCTAATATATCTATCTGTGTGAAATAGTTTAAATCCATTTATTTGATATTCAGCTAATAGTTATCAATTTTCTACATTCATCCACGTTTCGGTAAGTGCAATAATATCATCTATTTTTTCTGTGCAGACAAGAGCATTTAATTCATTAATTTTATTTCTTAGACTTCTACTGTTAGTGTAATATACCCTAAGTGAATTGTTATTTTGAGGCCCTTTTCTTTCCCTGATCATTTTTCCAATTCTTTTCTCCCACGAACACATACTTTTATTACCTCCTCCCTCCAAATCAATTCCCATACCACTATCTACTAACAGTTTAAACCCAAACAAACACCTCTAACCACTGGTTCCAACGAGTTCGCAACAGCAACAACCCCAGCCCTCGATAGATGCACCCCATCTCGAGCATACATTTCATTTCTTCCATAGAAGTGTTCCCAGTTGTCTATGAAAGATATTACATTTGATTTGCAATATCTTTCCAGCCGGCAATTGACACCAAGTGCCCTCGACATCCATTCATTTCCCACTCCCTTTCTTGGAAGAATGCCACATATGATCGAGATTCCTCCCTTGCTCCTAACTATTTCAATGGCTGTCCTGAATTTCTGTATTAGTTCCTCACTCCTAACTCGCCCAACATCATTACCCCCTGCACTAATACAAATAATGGGTTTGTTCCCATTTCCTGTCATAATATCATTCATGTTTCCAACAATATCACCAATTCCAGCTCCCGGATAGCAAACCCTTAATCTGTTTCCCCTATCTCTGGCACAAAACGTTCTGTCTAAATATCTCACCTGGGAATCTCCCACAACCAAAATTCGCTTCGGGTTTAGATTTAGATTCGGGTTTGAGTAGCAACATTTGCAAATTTGCCGATGATACAAAAATCGATAGGGAAATTAACACGAAGAAGACTCACCATCACTTCAAGTTGATCTAAATAGGGTTTTGAAATGGTCAAAAGATCGGCAGATGCAGTTTAATGCTGATAAATGTAAAGTTCTGAGGCTAGGTAATAATGATAAAGTTACAAGATACGAGCTAGATGGTGTTGAGATTGCGAAGTCAGATTGCGAAAAAGATCTGGGAGTTATGATGAATAAGAATTTAAATCCAAAGGATCAATGCATGAATGTTCGTAATAAGGCAAATAGGACACTGGGATTTATTAATCGAAGCGTTAGTAACAAGACACCTAGTGTTGTTCTTCAGCTATATCTTGCTCTGGTTAGGCCCTATTTAGATTATGCAGTTCACTTTTGGTCGCTGTACTATAGAATGGATATAAATTCACTTGAACATGGCAAGTGTAAGATGACTAAGTAAATTCCCCAAATTTGAAAACTTTTATATGAAGAAAGATTAACAAAGCCTAAATTGCATTCACTGGAAAGGTGAAGAGTTAGGGGTGACATGATAGAGGCTTACAAGTGGATGAATGGACATAACAAAAGGGATATTAATAGCGTATTAAAAGTATCAACACAAGACAGAACACGAAACAATGGGTATAAATTGGATAAATTTAGATTTAGGAAAGACTTGGGTAAATACTGGTTCGGTAACAGGGTAGTTGATTTGTGGAACCAATTATCGCATAGCGTGGTGTAGGTGGGGTCCCTCGATTGTTTCAAACGTGGGTTGGACATGCATATGCGTGGGATTGGGTGGTTATAAATAGGAGCTGCCTCGTATGGACCAATAGGCCTTCTGCAGTTGCCATGTTCTTATGTTATATCACACTATTACCACACCACGTGGCGACCACCTCCACAGACGGCTCGACGACATTCAAATACATCAGCACCATGCATATTAACACCAACAGACTCCTTTCAAAACAGGAATCCACATTTTAAATAGTCTGCCATCGGGTGTATTTCCCTCCAGGATGCTCCGGGCGGTGATTGGCAGCACCCCATCCCCTCCTGGGAGAGGCAGAGCAGACCCCCCATTTTTCACCCGGCTGGGGCTGCTGTGGCGTATGCCACTCCTCCTCCTCCTCCCTCTAGGGGCCTGCTGGGGTCTGTTACTCCCGGGGCTCCCTCTAGGGGCAGTGACGTCCCGAAAGCGGTTGAGGATGCTCATTGGTTGGTGTCCACTGGTGTGGAAGGTACTGGAAGGGATGCGCTGACTACGAAGTTTACGAAGTCTACGAAGAGTGCGGGGACCGACGTTCCTGTGGGGCCCTCCACTGCAGGATTGCCAGATGATGCGCCTACTGTTAATGTTGCCTCCCCTGTGGGGGCTCTGGTCCGCCTTCGCAGGGGACTGTAGGGTTGGTGGTGTCCTGATTGCCCTTCCTGATGGCGCCCTCTCCGACTTTTGCGACGCTGAATGTGCGTGGGTTGCGTGAATTGGCAGTGCAGATGGGCTTGGTGGCTGAGCTTCGTGAGCAGCGTGTAGTTTTAGCCTATATTCAGGAGCATAATGTGCGTGCCTTGGATGTTTTGTCTGGGTTGACTGATGATTTTCATGTTGTGCTTAATCCGCCAAGGATGTCTTTTGGGGGCACGCTGATGCTGTTCTCCTGGAGGGCGTCCATTTCCATGCTTCACACGGAGATGGATGAGGATGGGCAGGTGCTGTTCGTTCGTGTGCGGTACCTCGGGGTGGAGATTCCCTTTATGATTGTACGCTCCTTCTGGCACGGCGCGTTGCCGGGAGAGGGAGGAGTTTTTCCAGGGTGGGCTATTGCACTTCTTGCGTCATGACACGAGGGACATGGATTTTTGGGGCAATATTAATTGTGTCACTCAGGCGCGGGATTGCAATAGTGCACATCCGCAGAATGTTTCTCGGGCGTTGGTCTCCACCTTACAGAGTTGTGGGTTTCGTGATGCTGCTCTCATGTTAGGAGGCGATTTGGAATTCACCTTTGCTGCACGAGGGGCGTGTTACAGGCTGGATCTTTTTTATGTTCATGGGCGGGAGGGCTCTGTTTTTGCGTTTCGTACGGTTCCAGTTGCCTTTTCTGATCATTGTTGGTTGTGGTGCGTGTGGCTGTTTGTAGTCAGGTTCGTGTGGGGGAAGGGTTGGTGGAAATTGAATTGTCGGTTGCTGCATTGTCCTTGGGTGCGTGAGGCGTTTCGTGGGTGGTGGGTGAGGCTTGTTGCTCGCAAGTGGGAGTTTTCGTCTGTGTTAGACTGGTGGGAGTGGTGCAAGGTGGAATGCAAGTTTTTTTTGTGGTTACAAAGCGTGAGGCAGTGGGGCGTTTTGGTTTGTTGCGCTTTCTTCAGGCACAGTTGATGCTTTCTTCAGGCACTGTTGACTAGGGTTGTATGTGTTGCTTAATAGTGGGGTGGATTGTTTTGATTCTATTTCTGTGTGTAGGGAGCGCATTTGTGGTTTTGCCCCTTTTGCCATTCGCCGATCGGTGAGGCAGGGGTGTCCTTTATCTATGCTCCTTTATGTTCTTTTTCAGGAGCCTTTGTTTCATGCGGTTAAGTCCTGTGCTTTGGTGGTTCATCCCAGGCTGCCCGCTGGTCTCTGTTTACCAATCTCTGGGTATGCTGATAATACAGTGCTGTTTGTGGCGACCTATGGCTTTGTGGTTGCGGTTCAGGACCTTCTTTGGCGTTTTGAGCTGGCCACGGGGGGCCCTTGTTAATAGGGATAAGTCCTGTCTAATTGGGCTAGGAGACTGGGCCTCCCGTTCAGAGTGGGGGTGGTCGTGGTTTCCGGTGGTCAGGTCGCTTTGGGTTCTCGGAGTTACTTGGTTTAGCTCCTATGACCAATCTTTGGAGTGGAATTGGGACGTGGTGTCTAGGTCGGTTGAGGTGGCAGTTGGTTTGTTGTCCTCGCGTCCATTGACGGTGTATCAGCGGGCGATTGTTGTTACTAGTAAAGTTCTTTTGAGGGAGTGGTTTTTGGCTCGGAGCTTCCCTCTGGATCGGTGGCGTATTCATGGGTTGGAGTGCAGTCTATCGGTATGTGTGGTGTAGGAAGTATCATCCGATTCGTCTCTCCTCCATGGTTTTGCGGGTAGAGGAGGAGGGTGTTGGCATCCCTGATGTTTTTACCAAGGCGTTGGCTTTGTTTTGGGTGTCGTTGCATCAGTATTTGAAGGTGGGTGGGGGTCTCAATGCGCTTGGGGTTTACTTCTGTTCAGTTCGGTTTAGCTATTTGCTGGTTTTGGGGGCTGGGTGTGAGGTCGCCTTTTGTACGCCTGCTGTGTATTCATGGGCGGTTGAGATTCTGCGGGAGCTCTGTCGTGTTCTTGGATTTTTGTCCGTCATGTCGAGGGGAGGGGGGGTTATGGGGATCTCCTTCGTCGTGTGAGCCATCGGGTTGTGGTTTGTTTCCGTGGTGGGATTGGGGGCGGGGATTTGGTCAGTCTTGGGTGGGCGGCATTTGGCTCCGCAGCAGCGGGAGTTTCTTGTTCGTATGCTGCACGAGTCGTTGCCGTCGAATGATCGTTTGTGTATGCTTGGATTGTGGTCTTCCGCAGCGTGTGCGCATTGTGGATTGGTTGAGACGCAGTTACACGTGTTTTATTTTTGTGTGAGGGTTCAGGGCTTAATTGATTGGTTGCGTGATGTGATTGCGGTGTTCTGTGGTCCCAAATTTCGGGAGGATATTTTGCGGTTCCTATTTCTTTCGTTTCCTCAGGGCTCCAGGCGACTTTGGAACACCCTGAGTGTCTTGATTGCGAATTATATGTTTTGCGTGTGGGTTGGGCGTTTGGAGGGCTATGGAGTTCCTCGGATTCTGGGTTTTCTGAGGGGGCGTTTGCGTTTCACAAGGTGATGGTTGCGGCGTGCTTTTCTGGTGGAGTTTGCTGGTTGGTTCACTGATGCATATGTTCGGGGTGATGCTTTGGGGTAGGTAGAGGGGTCGGGGGATTGATCGATGTACTAGTGTGGTTGCGGTGGGTTTGGGGGAGGGCTTGTTGGGTCATTTAGGCGTTTGGATTGTGTGCATTCCCCCCACCCCCCCTGAGGGCTTCCTTGGCGGTGAGTTGTGTGTGTGTTTGCCTGTGTTGCGTTTTTGTGTGTGTGCCCTTGTAGTTTGGTTTGTGTTCCTTTTGCCGGATCCTGCGTGTTCCGGTGTTTTTTTGTGTGAGCTTTGCTGTGGTTCTCGACTTTGTTTCCCAGTTCCTGTGTGTTCCGGTGTTTCATCCTGTGGGCCGGTTCTTGTGTTCTGGTGTGTCTGATGTGTTTTTTTCATATGTTTCGCCGGTTCCTGCGTGCTCAGGTGATGTGCTCCTGTTTGTGTGGGCTTATGCCCTGTGTGTGTGTGTGGCTCTTTTGGGTGATTTTATCCATCATGCTTACTGCATTTCTTTCCTTGAGTTAATTTACCTTGTTTTTTGTGTCCCTGGCTTGTTATATGTGTAGATGCTCTGTGTGTGCCTTTGTGTTCTCTGTGTTAATCCTGTGGATCTTGTCTTATGCATGATTGGATTTCTTTTTTTTAATGTTTTGTATTTTTGTATTTTTTTTCTGGTGTATTCATGCTCTTGCATTTATGTTTTTGCCTACTGTTTGTTGTCATAAGAATTCCATTAGTTCTTTATCATGTCCCTTGTTAGGCTTTGTATATTTTTTATTGTATATATTGTACTTCTATAAATAAAAAAAAACTTATTTTTCGTTAGCTTACTCTTGTAGAAATATTACTATACACAATAACAGAAGTTTAGGTTCGTACACACATATATTAAAGGTATGTGTATATGGTGAATAAGTCATAATAACCGGTGACCGCGTAACTGCTGGAACTCCTCCATTATCCCCTTCTCCCCCCCGCCATGTGTTCACACATATTGACGTATATACTTAAATACCTAAAGGTTTTGTATATATATATTATATTTTATTATATATATCTATATGTACTTGTTGTAAATATGCCCAGTTG
>NC_091216.1:675215-680215 GCF_040958095.1 Procambarus clarkii
ACGGTGAGTGACCTTGAGCATAACTATTGCTCACCCCAGAGTAAGGGTAGAGAGGTGAAACCCCAACATTGGCGACCTCGCCAGGATTTCGATCGAAGTAAAGGTTGCAGTGGTGGTACTTGGCAGTGGTGTTAGAGATCAGGCGCAGGTTATCACTCGTAGCACAAGATGGAGGATGATAAAGTAACCAGGATTATTGACTCTAGAGACGAACAGGTGCTGGAAGAGTGCACCAAGGCACAAATACAGGCTATAGCGGATCATTTTGGAATAAAGCTGAAATCTGCCCGAGTTGGTGAAAGAAGACTAGAGATAATGGCTCAGCTCAAGGCTCGAGACGAAGCTTTGAGGGAGGAACGGCCCCAAACACCTGCCAGTGAGGGTGAACACCTGAGTATTGGTGGAAGCAGCAGGGGATCCAGCGGCAGCAGACACAGCATTAAGCTGGAAATAATGAAGCTGCAGCTAGAAGCACAGCAGCGCAGAGAAAAGCGAGAAGCAGAAGCACAGCAGCGCAAGGAAGAGCGAGAAGCACAGCAGCGCCAAGAAGAGCGAGTAGCACAGCAGCGCAGAGAAGAGCGAGAAGCAGAAGCACAGCAGCACAAAGAAGAGCGAGAAGCAGAAGCACAGCAGCGCAGAGAAAAGCGAGAAGCAGAAGCGCAGCAGCGCAAGGAAGAGCGAGAAGCACAGCAGCGTAAAGAAGAGCAAGAAGCACAGCAGCGCAGAGAAAAGCGAGAAGCAGAAGCGCAGCAGCGCAAGGAAGAGCGAGAAGCACAGCAGCGTAAAGAAGAGCAAGAAGCACAGCAGCGCAGAGGAAAGCGAGAAGCAGAAGCGCAGCTAAGGCGTGAGGAGCTAGAAGCACAGCTACGCCAGGAAGAACGAGAGCAAGAAGTTAGGCTGAGACAAATGGAAATAGAAGCCAAAAAGGAAGTAGAGCTGAAGCGAATTGAATTAGGACTAAGTGTACCTGCTCCGCCGCCACAGGAAGACCGACGAGTGAGGGAACGAGACCTGCTGGTCTATGTGCCTAGTGAGGCCGAAAGTTTCTTCGATCACTTTGAGAGAGTTGCTGCTATGAAGAGGTGGCCGAGGGCGGAGTGGGCGGAGTTGGTCCAAGGGAGGCTCACAGGTGAAGCTCGTGAAGCCTTCACTATGCTCGACTTCCAAGAATGCACCAACTACGATGTGGTAAAACGAGCTGTGCTCCGTTCCTTTAAGCTCACGCCAGAGTGTTACAGAAAGAGGTTTAGAGAATGTACCCGGTCACCAGGAAAATCGTATGCGGAGACGGCGAGGCACATAGAAAGAAAGCTCCTTAAGTGGCTGGACTCTGAAGAAGCAAGGTCGGTCGAAGAGGTCAAGGAACTAATGGCCATGGAAAAGTTTATGTCCGTGCTCTCTCCTGAGATCAGGATGAGAATAAAGGAGGTGGACATAAAGAACCTAAGGGCCGCAGCCGACCGAGCCGACATGTTAGAGGAAGTACTACGCCCAAGCCGAGAGGGACAGCATCGATCACCCGCGTACTCCGGAAGCAGTAGGAATTATAGGAGGACGAATGGATGGAGGACAGAAGCGAGTTCTCCCAGGTCCCACCGCTCGAGATGGGACGACAGAGGAACAAAAGGTGCTGTAGAGCCGATAGAGGAGAGCCAAGATGAGAGCTCGGAAGTTGTTATGGCAACGAAGGAAACAACAAGTGAGGCGAGAAGGACACAGGGTGTGACGGCCTCTGGAGGCAGTGCTAAGGCGAGCGGTGGCGGATGGTCTCCGCCGAGGGGCCGCTGCTACAACTGCGGAATAATCGGACACGTCGCGCGGGAATGCAGACGCCCTAAGCAGCGGGGACACGTTGCTTTAGTGATGTTCGAGGACCAGAGGGCCGAGGGAGTGCGGGATGAACCCGTGCTGAATGGGGAGAAGAAAGTTCACCCATTCATGTGTCAAGGAATCATAAGGATGGGGGTCGCAGACCCCATCCCAGTGAAGATGCTAAGAGACACCGGGGCTGACTTTACCCTGGTAAGTGAAACCCTGTTCCCCGAGGGTTACGAAAGTACCAGTGTGTGGGTGGCACGGGTGGCCACTGTGGGAGGCCCAGTGAGGATGCCCCTACACCAGGTAACTTTAAATTCCGAATATGGCTGCCAGACCCTTGTGGTGGGAGTCTGTACATCAATGCCCAAGATGGAGGCACAGGTCATCTTGGGGAATGACGCGTGTGGAGGATACGTCCTCCCGCATCTCGTGAAAGGCGAAGAATGCCCAGAACAATACAAGGAGACAGGTGGAGAGTTGAACGTCTGTGGGGACGAGAAGGGAATCGCACCGGTGGCGATCCCAGTTTGTACTGTGACACCGAGACAACGCGAAGAACCAGGAGGTTGTGGATCTGATGGGGCTGAGGAGACGACTGACAGCCTGGGAACAGATCACCTCTGCGTAGGACCCAGAGAACGAGTGGAGGGCGAAGGTAGACCGAATGGTGAGTTGCAGGTGACCCTCACCAGTTCTCCAGGGGTAAACCGCACTCGTCTCGGAGAGTTACAGCAGGAGGAGTTCCCCGAATTGGTTAGTAAGGCCGAAGGAGAACGTGTGGGTCCTGAGAAGGCTTACTTTCCATTTATCTATATTATATATGCCATGCTATCCATGCTGAAGGAACGATGGACACCAGGAGCGACCGTGGGAACGGTGAATAAATATGTACAGAAGTTCAAAGAACGTCTCACTAGAGCGAAGAAACTGGCTAGGAAACTCCTGAAGAAGGCGCAACGTAAGATGTCGGAGTGGTGCGACAGGAGAGCTGCGCAGAGGGATTTCCAGGTCGGATCCCAAGTAATGGTTGTGCTGCCAGGTAGAGGTAGAGTGACCAAGTCGCGGTTCAAGGGACCATACCAAGTGCTGCGACGGTTGGGTCCAGTGTCGTACGAGATTGGGAAGCCGGATGGACCCCGGAAGAAACAGGTGTGTCCCGCAGACCGCCTGAAACCTTTCTTCACTGTGGAAGGAAGAGCCGACAAGCATGACGGAACGGATACCCAAGAAACCCAGCGGACGACGGGTCTGAGTGTACCGAGGGACCGAGAACTCCCGGAGGAGGAAAGTAAGTGGTCCAGGGCGGACGGCACCAGTCTCACCAGCACTGGGAGTCTGACAAGGATCAAGGTCAAGCACATCAAGGGGAAGGACGACGTAGTAGCGGACGCCCTATCCCGCATACACTAACGAGACATGACTCTTATTTTAAGGGGAGGGGTATGTGACGGAGTTCCCCCCCCTTATAATTCTCCCACGCCTGCAGTAAGAGTCATGTCTGCTTTTCCCAAGCGTTCTCTACGTTGCAGGCTACAATTTGATATATGGGAGAGAGTGAAGTATTCTCGGAGAGCCGAGAAATTTGCGAAATAGTAATATTTTGGCCTGTGGTATAGGCCCTTTAGGGAGCCAAGATGGCGCTTGCCTCCCTGATCTCCCGCCAAAACCGTGTGACGTCAGTGGCACCGGATTGGTCACCGACAGCAATGTGGCACCGGGAGCCAATGAAAACCTCCCGTAGCAAAAGTGACGTCACGAAGGAAGGGGGTCCGGCCCGCGAGCCGGGCTGGTGCTAGCAGTCAGACACGACACGTCATAGAGGTCGGACGTGCGACGGTTGGTCCTGTCAGCTGGACAGTTGTTTCCCGCTCCCGTGGATTTACGCGTCACCTGAAGTCCGCCAGTACTCTGAGAAGTCTTCCCTAGTTCATGTGTTGAACCAGACGAGGAATTGACGGTTATTTGAGCAACAAGTGCTCCAGTCAGGTGCTGTGCAAGAAGCAGTGAAGCTGTGCAGTGACGTATGTGACGTCTGTGGCAATTCACCAGTTCGTGACAGCGTAGTGGCAGACAGAGCCACTGGGTAGCTGAGGAAGAGAGGACTATTTGGGGGAAACCGGACGACTGTAGCTGAGACGTAGGCGACAGCCGTTGCTGGGAGAAGACGACGGCCAGGAGACCGACTCCAACCTTCAAGAAGTTAAGGAGGAGGACGGACCTGCAGTGAGGAGGCACGGAGACGACGCGCTAAACGGTGGGATGACGAGAGGCTCTGGTAGGACACGACGACGTGTAGTGTGGGGGCGTTCCCGACACGAGGACCAGGAGCTACATCTCGACTCTCATCGGAGGATAGGGTGAAGTAGGTGTTTCTAGTTCCCTCCCCATTCCCCTTTAGTTGGCTATATTATTCGGCTATATTATCTAGCCTGAGGATTTTATATGTCGTGAGCAAGTCTCACCCATGTCACGGTAAAGCACCAGTGTGCTAGACAGTACTATCAAGAGTACTTGTAATATTCATGTTGATTATTGGTGTGTGCAGGCACCAGGAACCAGTGATAAATTTACTGTGTTGTGTATATCTTTCTATAGATTTTGATATGAACATATAGTGGTAAATTATATATAATATTATGCCAGTATTTGAATGTTAGGCTGTGTGCCCAGAAATAATTTATTTTCCATGTATTGATATTTGATGTGTCTACATTATATATGCTATGTTCATGCAGTGATAAGTCGTTTGTGAGTACAGTGAATTATTGAGTTATCGCCCACGAGAGAAAGTACTGAAAACTCCAGTGTTAATATTCCATAATATATTGTTGGGTGAATAACAGTGTAAGACCATTACAGTGAATCATTATAGCATTGATTGTAGAAAAGACTGTTTGAGCCTGAGTACAGTGTAACCAAGTGATACGTGCTACTGTAGCCAATATCGTGTGTGCGAGTTCATAGTAATATTGGAGAACTTAAGGAAACAGCGCGCGTGATTCTGAAAACAAGCAAAGAGCTTCCGCGCGGGGCCAGGCGATCAGCTGTTCTTGACACTTGATGAGGGGGGGGGGAGGTGTTGCCCCCTAGTGATCGCATACTATTCGTGGGAATTTCCGGCCGCGTCAGGATCAGTTGATTTACTGATTATTGTTTGGCTTTGTGACATCTTTCATACATTT
>NC_091216.1:682715-753012 GCF_040958095.1 Procambarus clarkii
TGTCCTAATAGCAGCTTTGTGTTGGGTAATAAGAGGACGTAAATGATTTTGGGTAGTAGAACCCCAAGCACAAATACCATAGTTGAGGTATGGATAGATGAGGGAGTAATAGAGAGTAACCAGGGCAGGGCGGGGTACATAATATCTGATCTTAGAAAGAATGCCAACAGTTTTTGAAACTTTTTTTGATATATTTAGAATGTGACCCTGGAAATTCAGCTTGTGGTCGATGAGAACGCCAAGGAATTTGCCATCTAATTTGTTACAAATTTGGGTATTGTTTATTTTGAGATTTATCTGATTAGAGGATTTATTGCCAAGCAGAATATAAAACGTTTTGTCAATGTTAAGGGTGAGTTTGTTGGCAGTTAGCCAAAGATGGACTTTCTCTAGCTCAGTATTTACTGTGGCATTTAGAGCAAGGGGGTCAGGACTGGAGTAAATGAAGGTTGTGTCGTCAGCAAATAGAATTGGTTTGAGGTGTTGGGAGGCATTTGGAAGGTCATTAATGTAGATGAGAAAGAGGAGAGGGCCAAGTATGCTGCCCTGAGGAACACCAATGTTAATGGGTAGGGTGGGAGAAATTGTATTATTCACAGAAACATACTGGAGCCTGTCAGTAAGATAAGATTTGAGGTATTGCAGGGAATGTCCTCTGACTCCATAATGATGTAATTTAAGAAGAAGGTTTTGATGGTTGACAGTGTCAAAAGCCTTACGCAGGTCCACAAATAACCCAACAGGAAACTCCTTTTTATCAAGAGCTGCGTGAATTAAGTTAATCATACTAATAAGTGCATCGTTAGTGCTTTTTTTGGGTCTGAAGCCATATTGACAAGAGCTAAGTATATTGTGTTTGGCTAGAAAAGAGTAAAGCTGCTTGTAGATTAGCTTTCCGAATATTTTTGACAAGTTAGGCAGGATTGATATAGGTCTGTAGTTGTTAACATCAGTGAGATCACCACATTTGTAGACAGGGGTTACTCTTGCTTTTTTTAGAATGTCAGGAAAGGTTTGGAGTTCAAGTGACTTGTTGAAGAGCAATGCAATAGCAGGGGCTAGAGATCTGGAGGCTTTTTTGTAAATTAAAGTTGGTATCTCCTCGAGGGCACTAGACTTGGTTTTAAGGGAAAGGATTATTTCATTGACATCAGTGGAACTAGTAGGCTTTAGGTACAGAGACTGTGGATAGTTACCTGTAAGATAGTCATTAACATCAGTACAACTGTGCAACAGATGTGCAACAGATGGCGCTGTTTCTTAAAAAAATGAATGTGTTTACCTGGCATAGGTGTGGCATCTATATTTTTACTTATGAAATGAACGGTATTGTAAATAACACAGCTCAATTCCAACGCAATGTCACACAAAATAATTCAATCAAAATAAAAATACATCGAAATCATATGAAAATTAAATTTATCAATGAAATCAGAAATGGAAATCATTGAAATGGAATCATAACATATGTAGTATAGCATATTGCAAATATGTGCAACAGATGGCACTGTTTTTTCAAAAAAGCGTGTTTTACCTGTCACAGGTGTGGCATCTATATAGCAGGTATATAAAAATACACACATATTCGAATGGAACGTTGTGTTAAAATTTCAAAGCAATTAGTGAAGAACTTTTGGAGACTACAGTGTGTGTTGCTCTTACGTCCAACAGATGGTGCTCTCTAAAAAAAAAAAATCGTGTCACAGGTGAGGCATGTATATAGTAGGTATATAAAAACACTTGATTATTCTAATGCAACGTCATGTCGAAATTTCAAAGAAATCGGTAAAGTGTTTTCGAAGATCTCCCTCGCATGAAAAAACAAAGTTTTTCAAGAAAAGCATGTTTTCTCCCATCACAGACATGACATCTATACAGTATGTATATAAAAACCTGCTCGGATGTGAATGGAACGTTGTGTGAAAATTTCAAAGCAATCGGTGAAGAACTTTCGGAGATTAGCAATTTTGAACAAACTAACATTTCCATTTTTATTTATATAGATGCTAGCTGTACCCGGCTAGGCGTTGCTGTGGCTCAGCAACCATCCTTGTCTCCCAGTCCTACCCATCATTCTCTCCTCGGCATTTCAACCATTCCCCACTCCACCATTTCCTCTTCCTTCCCACCATGTCCCACTCCCCTGTCCCTTTGTCCTCCTCACTATTCTCCATTCCCCCATCCCCTCGTCCCCACCATCCCAAACTCCCCTGTCCTTCCCCATCATTACCCCCTCCCTTGTCCCCTCGTCCTCCCCACCATCTCTCACTTCCGTCCCCTCATCATCCCTACTATTCCCTACTCCCTCGTCCGATGCCTTTCCAAATGGTCTGATGTTCCCATCAGAAAATTGTGAACATCAAGTGATCTGATGTTCCCAACACTGAAATATACGAAAAATAGTTAAAAAAATGATATGAAAATATGAAAATGTATCAAAAATAACTATACTCACAAAATGAACGGTATGGTAAACAACACAGCTCAATTTCAACGCAATTCACACAAAATAATTAAATCAAATTAAAAATAAATAAAAATCTATGAAAATTAAATTTATCAATGCAATCAGAAACATTGAAATGGAATTGTAACATATATAGTATAGCATATGTTTGTTGCTCTTACAGGCAACAGATGTTACTGTTTTTCAAGAGAAGCATAGTCGTACCTGTCACAGGTGTGGCATCTATACTTATACTTACAAAATTAACGGTATGGTAAACAACACAGCTCAATTCCAACACAATGTCACACAAAGTAATTCAATAAAAATTAAAATACATCAAAATCTATGAAAATAAAATTTACCAAAGCAATCGGAAACATTGAAATGGAATTCGTGACATATTTAGTATAGCGTGAATGTTGCTATTATGTGCAACAGATGGTGCTGTTTTTCAAAAACGCATGTTTTTACCTGTCACAGGAGTGGCATCTATATAGTAGGTATATAAAAAGACACGCCTATGCAAATGCAAAGTTGTGTCAAAATTTCAAACCAATCGGTGAAGAACTTCTGGAGATTACAGCGTGTGTTGCTCTTACGTCCAACAGATGGTACTGTTTTTCATAAAAACATGTTTTTTTCCTGTCACAGGTGAGGCATGTATATAGTAATGTATAAAAAGACGCACCTATTTGAATGCAACTTTCTGTCAAAATTTTAAAGCAATCGGTAAAGAAGTTTCGAAGATTTTCCCTCACACGAAAAACACAGTTTTTCAGAAAATGCATGTTATTTACCGTCACAGATGTCATATCTATATTGTATGTATATAAAAATCTGGCCGGATGCGAATGTAACAATGTGTGAAAATTTCAAAGCAATCGGTAAAGAACTTTCGGAGATTAGCAATTTTGAACAAACGAACATTTTTATATTTATTTATATAGATTGTTGTAGAGTTACTGAATGTGACTGATTCCTTTGCGAATCAGAATGTGGCTGATTCCATTACCTACCCACTGACACACAACCTACCCACTGACACACACACTACCTACCCACTGTCATGCACAACCTACTCACTGACACACACAACCTACCCACTGACACACACAACCTACCCACTGACACACACAACCTACCCACTGACACACACAACCTACCCACTGACACACACAACCTACCCACCCCCTCACTGTCTGGCCTGTTGTCGCCGTGAGGGGGCTTGGTGGGCATTTGCCGGAGTGTGATGCTTCATAGGCCAGTCCTCTGCCCTTTTGTAGCCTTATGCTCCTGCTGATATCTTTACCAGTTATGCCAGACACCTTATCCTTTTCCTCATGTTTCATTTTTC
Source organism: Procambarus clarkii (assembly GCF_040958095.1). Taxonomy (NCBI): domain Eukaryota; kingdom Metazoa; phylum Arthropoda; class Malacostraca; order Decapoda; family Cambaridae; genus Procambarus; species Procambarus clarkii. Next base: position 686,519 of record NC_091216.1, read on the forward strand.
TCCCCCTCTTCTCTTATCATATTGTCATTTCCCGTCACCATTTTGCCTGTTTTGATTATTCTTTCGACCGTCTTTTGTTTTGACGCCCGGGTATTTGGGGAGGCATACTCTTGCACCCGTAGAACTGTAGTACCCAACGTCTCAAGTGAGGGGACCCTTTTATTGTCAATCCTTCTTTCGTCATTGAACCCGATCTCGCGGTTCTTAAGGTGGTATTTGTGGGGCGTATACTCGTGACGCACCCCTGGGGGGGGGGGGGGGGGGTCAAGATTGCCGATAGCTTTTTGTTGGGTGTCCTGCCTCTAATTGTGGCTCCATGGTGGGTGTAGGGCACATTCGTGAATGAAAGTTTTTTCCTCTTTTTCATGGCTGATAATGTTTCCCTTGTTCTTTTTCAGGCTCGCTGGGTGGGCGACCAAGCCCAGAGTCAGACTGTGTTGGAAGACCAGGCCCTGCAGTCGCCATTGTATTGGGCCCCGACCCCCCCTGACTACTCCCCTCGGCTCCCTTCCCTCCTCTGCGGTAGGGTCGAGTTCCCAGCCCCCAGTGGTGACCACCTCGTCCCCTGGCACGGCTCAATCTCTCATTGTGACTACTGCGCCTTTTACCCCCCTCTCTCTCTCTCTGGTGGTTCTCAACGCCGTCCTCGCCACGGCCGCACTCGCACGATCCCTTCCCATACTAATACTTTCAATGCCTTGTTTGGTCCCGCTACGTGGGCTAAATACTTTGATCTCCACCATCTGGATTCTACTCCTCCATGACGATTTCTCCCTCCATAAACACCTTGTTGATTCAGTAGATGCCTCTGTTACTTTTAACTCCACCAGTTACGGTATGCGTGTCGTCACTGCTCCTTCTCAGGATGCATTTACTCGCTTAGCCGGTTTGTCCTGCATTGGAGAGACCTCTGTTGGGACTCCAAAAACGCTTGGTTAAATGCCAGTGTTGGCACTGTTCTCTTCCCACACCATGTTGTAACTGGTGTTCGGGACCTCAAAGATTGCCATGAGGATATTAAACATATCCTCGAAGCCCAAGGCCATTCTGCCCTCCAGGTGGACATGTTTACTCGACCCCCTCGTGGTCGTCGCAGTCAGCCCCTTCGAGTTGTTAAAATCACCTTTGATAGTAGGACCCTTCCGCCCTCTATTATTCTTGCTGGTGCTAGATGATCCGTTCAGGAGTACATTCCCTCTCCTAGACTTTGCAATAAGTGTTGGAAGTTCGGACACGGTGTCCTCGAATGCACAAGTACTGTGTATCTATGACCCATGTGTGGGGATGATAGTCATTGTAAGTCCGAGTGCACTTCTCCCCAGGCTCGCTGCCTCAATTGTGGTGAGGCCCACCTTACTTTCTCACGCTCGTGTATACAGTACAAACTCGAGGAAGCCGTCCTCAACTTGAAGCACCATGATCGTCTGTCTTTTCCTGAAGCGAGACACCAAGTTCGTCGTCTCGCCCCTTTCGTGTGCGTATCCTACTCTCGTGTGTTATGTTCGACCTCTCCTCATCCTTCCCACCTTCCTCAGTTTCGTAACCGTTTCCAGGCCTTAAACCCAACCCCACACACCACCTCCTCACCTATTCCTTTACCTCCTGTCCCGACGGGTCTTCCTCCTGGTTCTCCGTCTGGGGTTTTCCCCCTTCCTACCCAGTCCACCATATCTCTCATATCTTCTTCCCCATCTCCCCCCACTCTTTCTTCCCGACCCTCCCCCCAGTCTCTTGACCCTCCACACCACCTGTCTGTCCAGGCTGATATCCATCATACTCCCAGAAATCTTCGTGTTGTTCGCTCGCGTTCCTCTTCTCCTGCTGAGACCATTGAGTCTGTCGCCCAGTACATTGTTACTGGCACGCCTGTCTCTTAGAGACAGAAACGTAAGCCTGCTCCTCTCCTTCTTCCTCTCCAGCGGATGAAGAAAGTGAAGCCTTCTTCTCGCCCCCTCCCTCTGACTGTGACTACGTCCACTCCCATTTCAGTGGTCGGACCCCCTGTCCCAGATAATGAGGTTTCTTTCGCCCCGATTCCCTCTCGGTTGCTGGCCTTGCTGAGGTGCACTCCCTGATTTCTGCCCCCCCCCCCTCCTCCAGCTGTCCTTGCCTGCCTCTCTCAGTTGTCTCCTCCTCCTTCAGACCCCGTCAGTCTGCCTCTGGTCTGTCCCCCCACTTCCTTCCCTTCATCCTTACTCGGTTTACCTATGCCCCCTAACCCTGATTTTGCTGATTTGCTGATCGTGCTCCTGACCCTGACCCTGAGTTTCTTTAATAAACTGTGTTCTTCTTTACCTTTGTTTCTTTCTTGTTCTGTTACTGTCCTTTCTCTTTGGTAATGTCTATTCTTCAGTGGAATATTCGTGGATTTAATGCCAACTTCTAATTACACAGTTTTCACCACTTTGTCTCCAGGAACCAATGCTTGGTGCTCGTCCTGGTCACTTTTGTGGTTAATCCTTTCATCCTTTCCCCCCTCCCAGCTCTTGCTGGGGCCCATAACTCTACTGCTCTCTTAATTCGTTCTGATATTCCCTTCGTCCCCCTACTTCTCCATCACCTATCCATTGTTCTGCTGCCCGTGTTTTTGTGAGTAAATGGTATACAGTCTGTTCCATTTATCTCCCCCCAAATATCTCGCTTTCCGTTCCTGATCTCAAGCACCTCCTGGACTCCTTGCCAGAGCCGGTGCTCCTTTTGGGTGATTTCAGCTGTCGACATTCCCTCTGGGATGATGTTCAGACAAACACCCGAGGCCGTCTCCTCGAACCATTCGTCCTCGCTTCTTCTCTATCTCTTCTGAATTCTGGTGAGCCCACTCAAGTGGACTCTCGAACTCACACCCTTTCCTGTCTTGATCTTTCTCTCTGCTCGTCGTCCCATTACTTAGATTTCACGTGGCAGGTTCTTTATGACCTCCATAACAGTGATTATTTCCCTGTCCTCATTTCCTTTTTCTCATTCCACCCTCCACTCTCCTTCCCTAGGTGACAGTTTGCCATGGCTGACTGGAACCTATTCACCCTCCGTGCTACTCTCTCTGACCTCTCCTCTCTGCCTCTTCCTCGCATCCTCCTTCTTTTTTATGACACTGTCTTCGACACTGCCCTTCGCTCTATTCCTCGCTCTTCCTCCCGGAGCACACGGAAGTGCGTTCCCTGGTGGAATGCAGACTGTGCTCGGGCTATCCGCTGTAAGCGTGCAGCCTAGAAGAAACACCGCCGCAGGCACACCGCTGATTCTTTTATTTTGTTTCGGAAGGCAAGTGTGGTGGGCCCGTAGGACCATCCGTACAGCTAAACTTGAGAGTTGGAAATCCTATGTTTCCACCATTACGTCCGATACTCTTCTGTCGCAGATCTGGAAGAAGATCCGCAAGATTGCGGGCAAGTTCGTTCCTGATGTCTCGCCGGTTCTCCACCTCCCAGGTACTCTTGTGGCGGACCCAGTGACAGTCGCGACCGAACTGGGTTCCCACTTTTCTTCTGTTAGCTCTGGTTCTCATCTTCCTCAATCCTTCTTCGTAAGCCTGTCCTTGAATCTTATCCTTTAGATTTCCACACTCGTTTCCGCCTTCCCTACAACGATCCGTTCTCTCTTTCTAAACTTCACTCTGTCCTGGCCATCTGCAGATCTACGGCAGCGGGCTCGGATGCCGTTCATTATGAGATGCTTCGCCATCTCCCTCTGTGCACGTCTCAATATTTACTGAGTCTGTATAACCAGGTCTGGGAGTCGTCGTCCGTCCCTGAGGACTGGCTCGATGCCGTTGTACTCCCTATGCGGAAACCAGGGTCTCTCGGTACGTCCCCTAGGGACTTCCACCCTATTGCTCTCACGAGTTGTGTCTGCAAGCTCTTTGAGAGTATGGTAAATATCCTCCTGGTGTGGTTCTTGGAACACCATCACCACCTCTCTCCTTCTCAATTTGGTTTTCGCAAGTGCCGCAGCACGACTGATGTCCTCGTGAACTTGGAAGTCTATATTCGTACTGCTTTTGCTGTGAAGACCTCCGTTGTTGCCGTCCTTTTTGATCTGGAAAAGGCTTACGACACGCCTTGGAGATACTATATTTTGTCTCAACTTCGTTCTTTTGGCCTTCATGGTAATCTCCCTCTCTTCCTTCAAAGCTTTCTCTCTCGTACCTTTCGAGTCAGGCTTGGTACCACTCTCTCTGCCTCTTTTCGTACAGTATAAAGGTATGCCCCAAGGTAGTGTTCTGAGTACTACTATTTTTGTTTTTGCCCTCAATGGTCTTCTTTCCTCCCTTCCTTCTGGCATCTTCTCCGCTCTTCATGTTGACGATCTTACTCTTTGCTGTCGAGGTAATGATTCGCCTCTCCTTCAACGGCGGCTTCAACTTGCGATTGATGCCGTGTCATCTTGGGCCACCAATCATATGTTAAAGTTCTCTACTACTAAGACTTGTGCCATGACCTTTACTCGGAAGCGGGTCGTTCTCCGTCCCTCTTTGTCACTTTATGGTCGTCCCTTTGAATACAAAGATTCTGCGAAGCTTTGGGGTTATTCTTTGACACTCGTTTGTCTTGGTCGCCCCATGTCTCTTACCTCCGTGTTGAATGCTCTAAGGCCTTTAACCTACTTAAGGTTTTGTTCCATACTTCTTGGGGAGCTGATAGGCGCACGCTCCTCTATTTGCGTTCTTCCCTCGTCCTGTCTAAACTCGATTATGGTTGCCCTGCATACTCTTCTGCTTCTCCTTCTACTCCTTCTCCATCCTCACTCTTCGCCGTCTTGATCCTTTGCACCATACTGGGTTGCGCCTCAGCTCTGGTGCTTTTCGTTCAACTTCTGCCCTCAACTTGTATGCTGACACTGGCTTCCTGTCTCTCCGGGACCAACGTGATCACTACGGTCTTGGTTATCTTTCGCGATCCTTCCAGCATCCTCACTCTCGCCTCTATCATGCTTTGACTTTTACCCCTCCTCTAGTTCCTGTTCCTGTTCACCACCTCCCTCTTTCTGTCCGTTTGTCTCGCTTACTAGATTCTCTTTCGGTTCACATTACCAATGTTTCACCTCGTATTGTTCCATCCCTGCCTCGTGGAGGGTCCCCCTTCCCAAATTTTGTACTTCTCTGACCTGCATCACTAAAGCTTTTACCCTTCCTATGGTTCTGAAACGCCTCTTCCTTGAGCACTTTTCTTCTCACTCTCACTCAGTTCCCATCTTCATCGATGGGTCTAAGTCTGCTGACGGTGTGGGCTACTGTTGTTTTTCCTGACCAAACTTATATGTGTCGCCTTCCTCCGGAGGCTAGCATCTTCACAGCAGAACTTTATGCTATTCTCTATGCTCTTCGTCTCCTGCTTTCCCGGTGTCAATCCTCCTTTGTGGTGGTAGTTGACTCTCGTAGTGCCCTCATGGCGTTAGGGTCCTTTAATCCGGTCCACCCGGTGGTCATCGAGATTCAACATTGGCTGTTTTTTATCTCCAGAAAATTTAAGTCGGTTGAGTTTTGCTGGGTTCCCAGCCATGTTGGTGTCTCTTTAAATGAGCGTGCGGATGCTGCCACTAAGGAAGCTATCCGCACTTGTCCCATAATTGTAAAGGTATTCCTTATTCCGACTTTTACCCAGTTATTCATGCCTCCATCCTTGCCCGCTGGCAGAGTTGTTGGTCTAATGTTATTGGTAACAAACTGCGTATTTTTAAGAGTCGTGTGTCCCAGTGGTCTTCCTTCTACCACCGTAACCAGAGGTGGGAAACGGCTGTGGCTAGGTTACGTATTGGCCATACCCGTTTAACTCACGGTCTCTTAATGGAGTGCCGCCCTGCTCCTTGGGTTGTCCAAATTACATTGTCCCTCTTACGGTCGTGCATATCCTTGTTGAATGTCCTGACTTCCAGGACGAGCGTGTGTCTTGTTTTCCGACCGTCCCCCACGGTCGCTTGTCCCTTGATAGAATTCTTGGGGACTCGGATACTTGTGATACCGTTCACCTTATGCGTTTCTGTTCTCGTATTGGCATCCTTGGTAATATTTAGCGCCCTCTGATTATCCCGCACATGTGATGGTGCTACATAGCCTTCCTAGTTTGGTCCCTTCTATTGATAATTACTTACTACCTACCCAATGACACACACAACCTACGCACAGACACACACACACACACACACACACACACACACACACACACACACACACACACACACACACACACACACACACACACACACACACAGACTCACACACAACCTACCCACTGACACATACACACACACACACACACAACTCGTTCTGTATCCAGTGTCTGGCCTCCTGTTTCCACTGCCTAGTAATGAAACTAGGCAGTGGAAACATTAGGCCAGACACAGGATACTGAATAGGGGATGAAGTACTTAATGAAACGGACAGAGAGAAAGATCTAGGAGTTGATATCACACCAAACCTGTCTCCTGAAGCCCACATAAAAAGAATAACGTCTGCGGCATATGCGAGGCTGGCTAACATCAGAACAGCGTTCAGGAACCTGTGTAATGAATCATTCAGAATCTTGAACACCACATATGTAAAACCAATCCTGGAGTGTGCGACCCCAGCATGGAGCCCGTACCTTGTCAAGCACAAGACGAAGCTGGAAAAAGTCCAAAGGTATGCCACTAGACTAGTCCCAGAACAAAGAGGCATGAGTTACGAGGAAAGGCTGCGGGAAATGCACCTTACGACACTGGAAGACAGAAGAGTAAGGGGAGACATGATCACAACCTACAAAATCCTCAGGAGAATCGATCGGGTAAACAAGGATAAACTATTCAACACTGGTGGGACGCGAACAAGGGGACACAGGTGGAAACTGAGTACCCACATGAGCCACAGAGACTTTAGAAGGAACTTTTTCAGTGTCAGAGTAGTTAACGGATGGAATGCATTAGGCAGTGATGTGGTGGAGGCTGACTCCATACACACTTTCAGATGTAGATATGATAGAGCCCAGTAGGCTCAGGAATCTGTACACCTGTTGATTAATAGTTGAGAGGCGGGACCAAAGAGCCAAAGCTCAACCCCCGCAAACACAAATAGGCGAGTACAGATAGATGAGTACAACCTACCCACTGACACACACACACACACACAAACAACCTACCCAATGACACACACACACACAACCTACCCACTGACACACACACACACACACACATACAACCTACCCACTAACACACACACACATACAACCTACCCACTGACACACACACACACACACACACACACACACACACACACACACACACACACACACACACACACACACACACACACACACACACACACAACCTACCCACTGACACACACACACACACTCACAACCTACCCACTGACACACACACACACACACACACACACAACCTACCCACTGACACACACACACACACACACACACAACCTACCCACTGACACACACACACACACACACACACACACACTGAGTGCCGAAATGAGCCACAGAGATATTAGAAAGAACTTTTTTAGTGTCAGAGTGGTTGACAAATGGAATGCATTAGGAAGTGATGTGGTGGAGGCTGACTGTATACACAGTTTCAAGTGTAGATATGATAGAGCCCAATAGGCTCAGGAATCTGTACACCTGTTGATTGACGGTTGAGAGGCGGGACCAAAGAGCCAGAGCTCAACCCCCGCAAACACAACTAGGTGAGTACAACTAGGTGAGTACACACACACACACACACACACACACACACACACACACAAACACACACACACACACACACACACACACACACACACACACACACACACACACACACACACAAACACACACACACACACACACACACACACACACACACACACACACACACACACACACACACACACACACACACAACCTATTCATTGACACACACACACACTCAAACACACAAATACACACACACACACACACACACACACACACACACACACACACACACACACACACACACACACACACACAGTATAGGAGTATAGAGGCTAGATCATAGTATTTGGCCTCTCGCGGTGTGTAGCTAGCAGGGTGTTACATAGCATAGTCATGTCGCTAGCGATAGTGTGAAGAAACCAAAGTGGAGCTAGTGGCATCACCGGTGCATATAAGTGTGGAGTGACCTGACCTGACGGCCAGGTGGGACTACCCGCCGTGGAACTGCCTGATTGTGTTTGTTGGGTGGTGACTGTGATCAGTGGTACAGTAAATTAGTGAACTGTAACACAACGATACAGTGACTGACTCCAGACCTTTGTGTAGACAGAGCAGAACCGACATCATTAATCTACTAGCCCTTAGTGAATCACCTAGTGGGAGACAACGACTGATAACCCTCGTCATCATACATCGTCCTTACTCATCTAGATGTGTGAGCGGAAAGGCAGACTGGTATGTACCCCCTCTCTAGTCAATTAATCAGGTGTACAGATTGAGGTAAAATATTATCAAATTCTTGTTCAGGATATCATATATATTTAAAAATCTCAAAGTGGCTCATTTAGGCAGAGGTAATGCTTAAGGGAGCTCGTGACACACGCACGCACGCCCGCCCACGTACGTATGCACGCACACGCTAAAACACACACACACGCACACGCAAATGCACACACACACACAAACGTTCAGTCAGGGGAAAAAGAATTAACACCTTGGAACAGGGGATAGGACCTTACTATTCCCCCCCTCCCTCTTATCCCCCCATCTGACCTGACCTGACCTGGTCGCCATCTCCACCCCCCCCCCCAACCCCAGTTCCCCGCATCCCCCCCATACACACACTCTTCCCTTCCCCACTCTCCCTCTCTCCCACTCTCTCTCTCTCCCTCTCCTCTCTCTCTCCCACTCTCCTCCCTCTCTCTCTCCCTCCCTCCTCTCTCTCCATCTCCTCCCCTGATCGCCCCCACCCACCCATTTATCTCTCCCTTTATCACTCCCTTTCTCTCTCTCTCTGTTTCTCTCTCTGTTTCTCTCTCTCTCTCTCTCTCTCTCTCTCTCTCTCTCTCTCTCTCTCTCCATCCCTCCTCCATCCCGCTCTGCCCTCCTGACAAATCCTATCACGGCACATCTATAGGATCAGGGGCAAACATGACAGCCAGAGGTACCAGGGGAACAGGGAAGAGTCAAGGTGACGAAATGAAGGAAATGTTCACCCAGTTTCTGGAGGACATCAAGAGTGACATGCAAGAAATGATGCAGGAAATGAAGAACAAAATAAGCAACCTGAAAAGAGAGCTGACAGCAGCAAAGGAGGAGATTAGAGCCCTCAGAGAGAGTGGTATCGAGGCTGAGACTCAGAAAATCATCCAGGGAGAAGGTGGTAATAGTTTTTTGGATGAAAATGCCACAATAAAAGCAACATTTGCAGAAATACTAAAAAAAAAATAACTCTGAAGTAATGACTGCAGTGATCGAGGTGGCCATGAAAGCAGCCACCTCACAGGAGGCAGCACGCTCAACTAGCCAACTGCTGGAAAGGAACAGATCAGTGGTTGCTGTGGGTATTAAAGAGCAGGAAGGCTCTAATAGGACAGAGTGGAATGACAAGGACAAAGCAGCAGTGAATGAAGTACTAAAGGCACTAGACATGGAAGGGGCTGAGCATAGCATTGAGAAGGTTTTCAGGCTAGGTTGGTACAACAAAGACCGAGATCGAGTGATAAAGATAGTGTTTGCAAAGGAGAGCACAAAGGAGAAGATTCTATCAAGGAAGAGCTCCCTGAAAAATGTGGGAAAATTAAAAAATGTATTCCTCCAGAGAGACATGACAAGGGAGGAGAGAGCCATGGTGGCAGAAGCAAGGAAGAGGCGCAGGGCGAGAGGGGAAAACCAGGAAGTCACAGCTCCCAACACAACACACCCAGAGGCAAGGGGGGAACCCACAACCAGCTACCCAGTAACACCAGAGGGGAGGACAACCCCGCCACACTCCTTTGCATAGAAAACCCCCCCTACCCCAAACCCTCCCTGCCCCCACTCAAATGTTCAGCCAAATCTCCCTCCCCCCACACCCAATCCCCACCCTTCTACCCCTCCCCTCCTCCCGCCGAGTCCTCCCTCCCCCCCCCACTTTCCTTTCTGTACTCCCTCCCCTTTCACCCCATACCCTCCCTGTCCCTCCCCCTTCAATGGATCCCCTGCCCCTCATCCCAGTATCCTCTGAGACCCTGTTATCCACCTCACAGGTCCTCACACCCATGGAACAGCTTCCCCCACCAGCAGAACACTCACCAAGGAGGCGATTTGAGAAGGGACAGAAGAAAGTGAGCCTCAAAGCAATGTACACTAACATAGATGGAATTACAAATAAAGCAAATGAGCTTGGAGAACGGGTAGTAGAGGAAAACCCAGACATAATAGCCCTCACAGAAATAAAGCTAACGAAAACGATAACAAATGCAGTGTTCCCACAGGACTATTATGTTATGAGGAAAGAGAGGGAAGGAAGAGGTGGGGGTGGTGTAGCTCTGCTGGTAAGAAAAGGCTGGGATTTTGAGGAGATGGTTATTCAGGGCTGTGAAGGTTTCAGTGACTACATAGCAGGTACCATAACAAATGGAGGGAAAAAAATTATAGTCGTAGTCATATATAATCCACCACCAAATGACAGAAGACCTAGACAGGAATATGATAGAAACAAAATGGCCACCATTAACATAACAGAAAGAGCAGCTTCTGTTGCTAGCAGGAATGGATCTGGACTACTAATTATGTGAGACTTCAGCCATGGGAAGACCGACTGGGAGAACAGAGACCCACATGGAGGACCAGAAACATGGAAAGCTAAGCTGCTGGACGTGGCAACAAGAAACTTTCTAAGCCAGCACATCAAAGAACCAACAAGAATGAGAGGAGAAGATGAACCAGCAATGCTTGATTTGATATTTACCCTAAATGAGTGGGATATAAGGGAAGTTAAGATGGAAGCGCCCTTGGGAATGAGTGACCACAGTGTATTGAACTTTGAGTACCTGGTAGAACTAGGAATTATCTCCCCAAAAAAAGAACTAGGAATCAAAAGGCTGGCATACCGAAAGGGGAATTATGAACAGATGAGAAGTTTCCTAAGTGAAATACCTTGGGACACAGACCTCAGAGATAAGTCTGTACAGGGTATGATGACTATGTTACCCAAAAGTGTCAGGAGGCAGTAAACAGGTTCATCCCGGCCCAAAGGGAAAAATCCGAGAAGCAACAGAAGAATCCATGGTATAATATGGCATGTATGGAAGCGAAGAAACTGAACAAAAGGGCGTGGAGGAACTTCCGGAATAACAGAACACCAGAAAGCAGAGAGAGATACCAGAGAACCAGGAATGAGTACGTCAGGGTGAGAAGAGAAGCAGAGAAAAGTTTTGAAAATGATATCGCAAACAAAGCCAAGACCGAACCAAAGCTACTCCACAGTCACATCTGAAGGAAAACAACAGTGAAAGAACAGGTATTGAAACTTAGAACAGGCGAGGACAGGTATACAGAGAATGACAGAGAGGTGTGTGAAGAACTCAACAAGAGGTTTCAGGAGGTCTTCACAATAGAACAAGGTGAGGTCATTGTGCTAGGAGAAAGGGAGGTAAACCAGGCGGCCTTGGAAGAGTTCGAAATTAAGAGAGAGGAGGTCAAGAGACACCTGCTGGATCTAGATGTTAGAAAGGCTGTTGGTCCAGAAGGGATTCTCACCATGGATACTGAAAGAGTGTGCAGAGGCACTTTGCTTGCCACTCTCCATAGTGTATAGTAAGTCACTGGAGACAGGAGACCTACCAGAAATATAGAAGACGCCGAATGTGGTCCCAATATACAAAAAGGGCGACAGGCAAGAGGCACTGAACTATAGGCCAGTGTCCTTGACTTGTATACCATGCAAGGTGATGGAGAAGATCGTGAGAAAAAATCTGGTAACACATCTGGAGAGAAGGGACATCGTGACAAATCGCCAACATGGGTTCAGGGAGGGTAAATCTTGCCTTACAGGCTTGATAGAATTCTACGATCATGTGACAAAGATTAAGCAAGAAAGAGAGGGCTGGGCGGACTGCATTTTCTTGGATTGTCGGAAAGCCTTTGACACAGTACCGCATAAGAGGCTGGTACATAACCTGGAGAGACAGGCAGGTTTAGCTGGTAAGGTGCTCCAGTGGATAAGGGAGTACCTAAGCAATAGGAAGCTGGAAGTTACGGTGAGGGGTGAGACCTCCGATTGGCGTGAAGTCATCAGTGGAGTCCCACAGGGCTCTGTACTCGGTCCTATCTTGTTTCTGATATATGTAAATGATCTCCCGGAGGGTATCGATTCATTTCTCTCAATCTCTGCGGACGATGCCAAAATTATGAGAAGGATTAAGACAGAAAAGGACTGTTTGAGGCTTCAAGAAAACCTAGACAAGCTGAAGGAATGGTCGAACAAATGGTTGTTAGAGTTTAACCCAACCAAATGTAATGTAATGAAGATAGGTGTAGAGAGCAGGAGGCCAGATACAAGGTATCATCTGGGAGAGGAAATTCTTCAGGAGTCAGAGAACGAAAAATACTTGGGAGGTTGATATCACGCCAGACCTGTCTCCTGCAGCACATATCAAGAGGATAACATCAGCGGCATATGCCAGGCTGGCCAACATACGAACAACATTCAGAAACTTGTGTAAAGAATCATTCAGAACTTTGTATACCACATATGTCAGGCCAATCCTGAAGTATGCAGCCCCAGCATAGAGTCCATATCTAGTCAAGGATAAGACTAAACTGGAAAAGGTTCAAAGGTTTGCCACCAGACTAGTACCCGAGCTGAGAGGTATGAGCTACGAGGAGAGACTACCGGAATTAAACCTCACTTCGCTGGAAGACAGAAGAGTTTGGGGGGACATGATCACCACATTCAAGATTCTGAAGGGAATTGATAGGGTAAATAAAGACAGGCTATTTAACACAAGGGGCACACGCACAAGGGGACACAGGTGGAAACTGAGTGCCCAAATGAGCCACAGAGATATTAGAAAGAACTTTTTTAGTGTCAGAGGGGTTGACAAATGGAATGCATTAGGAAGTGATGTGGTGGAGGCTGACTCCATACACAGTTTCAAGTGTAGATATGATAGAGCCCAATAGGCTCAGGAATCTGTACACCTGTTGATTGACGGTTGAGAGGCGGGACCAAAGAGCCAGAGCTCAACCCCCGCAAACACAACTAGGTGAGTATAACTAGGTGAGTACACACTCACACACAACCTACCCACTGACACAAACACAACCTCCCCACTGACACACACACACACACACACACACACACACACACACACACACACACACACACACACAACCTACCCACTGACACACACACACACACACACACAACCTACCAACTGACACACATACACACAACCTACCCACTGACACACACACACACACACACAACCTACCCACTGACACACACACACACACACACACACACACACACACACACACACACACACACACACACACACACACACTGACACACACACACACACACACACAACCTACCCACTGACACACACACACACACACACACACACACACACACACACACACACACACACCACATATGTCAGGCCAATCCTGGAGTATGCAGCCCCAGCATGGAGTCCATATCTAGTCAAGGATAAGACTAAACTGGAAAAGGTTCAAAGGTTTGCCACCAGACTAGTACCCGAGCTGAGAGGTATGAGCTACGAGGAGAGACTACGGGAATTAAAGCTCACTTCGCTGGAAGACAGAAGAGTTAGGGGGGACATGATCACCACATTCAAGATTCTGAAGGGGATTGATAGGGTAGATAAAGACAGTCTATTTAACACAAGGGGAACACGCACAAGGGGACACAGGTGGAAACTGAGTGCCCAAATGAGCCACAGAGATATTAGAAAGAACTTTTTTAGTGTCAGAGTGGTTGACAAATGGAATGCATTAGGAAGTGATGTGGTGGAGGCTGACTCCATACACAGTTTCAAGTGTAGATATGATAGAGCCCAATAGGCTCAGGAATCTGTACACCTGTTGATTGACGGTTGAGAGGCGGGACCAAAGAGCCAGAGCTCAACCCCCGCAAACACAACTAGGTGAGTATAACTAGGTGAGTACACACTCACACACAACCTACCCACTGACACAAACACAACCTCCCCACTGACACACACACACACACACACACACACACACACACACACACACACACACACACACACACACACACACACACACACACAACCTACCCACTGACACACACACACACAACCTACCCACTGACACACACACACACACACACAACCTACCCACTGACACACACACACACACACACACACACACACACACACACACACTGACACACACACACACACACACACACACACACAACCTACCCACTGACACACACACACACACACACACACACACACACACACACAACCTACCCACTGACACACACACACACACACACACACACACACACACACACACACACACACACACACACACACACACACACACACACACATACCACATATGTCAGGCCAATCCTGGAGTATGCAGCCCCAGCATGGAGTCCATATCTAGTCAAGGATAAGACTAAACTGGAAAAGGTTCAAAGGTTTGCCACCAGACTAGTACCCGAGCTGAGAGGTATGAGCTACGAGGAGAGACTACGGGAATTAAAGCTCACTTCGCTGGAAGACAGAAGAGTTAGGGGGGACATGATCACCACATTCAAGATTCTGAAGGGGATTGATAGGGTAGATAAAGACAGTCTATTTAACACAAGGGGAACACGCACAAGGGGACACAGGTGGAAACTGAGTGCCCAAATGAGCCACAGAGATATTAGAAAGAACTTTTTTAGTGTCAGAGTGGTTGACAAATGGAATGCATTAGGAAGTGATGTGGTGGAGGCTGACTCCATACACAGTTTCAAGTGTAGATATGACAGAGCCCGATAGGCTCATGAATCTGTACACCTGTTGATTGACGGTTGAGAGGCGGGACCAAAGAGCCAGAGCTCAACCCCCGCAAACACAACTAGGTGAGTACAACTAGGTGAGTACACACACACACACACAAACACACACACAATCTGTACTGTAGGGTAGGAATCTGTACACCAGTTGATTGACAGTTGAGAGGCGGGACCAAAGAGCCAAAGCTCAACCCCCGCAAGCACAATTAGGTGAGTACAATTAGGTGAGTACACACACACACACACACAATTACAGGCCAGGGGAAGTAAGGAAGTGTTTACTATAGTTGGATGTGACAAAGGCTATTGGCCCAGATGGAATCTCCCCTTGGATACTAAGGAAGAAGCAGAAGAACTGTGCCTAACACTCTCCATAGTGTATAACAAATCTCTGGCACCAGGGGAACTGCCAGAAATTTGGAAAGCAGCTAACGTAGTCCCGATATACAAGAAAGGGGATAGACAGGAGGCACTGAATTACTGGCCAGTGTCCCTAACCTGCATACCATGCAAGCTGATGGAGAAGATTGTGCGAAGAAAGCTAGTGGAGCATCTGGAGCGAAAGAACTTCGTAACACAGCATCAACATGGATTCAGGGATGGCAGGTCCTGCCTCACAGGGTTACTTGAATTCTACGACCAGGCAACATAAATAAGGCAAGAAAGAGAAGGGTGGGCAGACTGCATATTTTTGGATTGTCAGAAAGCCTTTGATACAGTACCATACAAGAGGCTAGTGAAAAAGCTGGAGATGCAGGCTGGAGTGAAAGGGAAGGTACTTTATATATTGTTCAGTCTGTATACCGATAAATATTTACGAGCACCAGTGAGTAAACCTACAGCAGTCCAGTGGTATCAGGTTGGGGTTACAGTGGTAGCAAGTGTTAGAGCTATCTGATCTGACATACCTGATTGATTTATCTGATTTATCTTACCGATCTCATCTATATGAAGCATCATCTTAAGTAAAGTCTTCTTTTCAGGACGTTTCTGTCCAATTTTTTAGAGGTCGTGGGTAAGACTTACCTCAGTGGTACACTACCTTCTAGTCTCCTGGTGAGGGGCCGTGGGTAAGAGTTACCTCAGTGGTACACTACCTTCTGGTCTCCTGGTGAGGGGCCGTGGGTAAGACTTACCTCAGTGGTACACTACCTTCTGGTCTCCTGGTGAGGGGCCGTGGGTAAGACTTACCTCAGTGGTACACTACCTTCTGGTCTCCTGGTGAGAGGTCGTGGGAAAGACTTCTCAGTGGTACACAACCTTCTGGTCTCCCTGTGGGGAGGGAATGGGTAAGCCTCACCTGAGGGGGCAGCGTGCCGGGGGGAAGGCCTTGGAGAGTGGTGGGGGTGGGGAGGGCGTGAGGCCGCAGGTGGTACAGCAGGTACTCCATCTCATACATCTTGCGCGGACTTATGCGGTGGAAAGCGATGGCGGAGTCCGAGCAGCAGTCCAGTCCCTGTGAGCAAAAAAAAACTGCTATAGCAAGGACCGTCCCTGAGGACGGGTTAACTGCTTCAGTAAGGACCAGTCCCTGAGGACGGGTTAACTGCTACAGCAAAGACCGTCCCTGAGGACGGGTTAACTGCTTCGGTAAGGACCAGTCCCTGCGGGCGAAACAACTGCTACAGCAAGGACCAGTTCCTGAAGGTGGGTTAACTACTACACCAAGGAGAACCAAGCGCTAACTTCACGGGCTGGCTTTCACATACTTCACTCATGGCGATGATTTACATATACTTGTTATTGTAATTACTAGCTGTACCCGGCCACGCGTTGCTGTGCCTCAGCAACGCATGTGCGTTGCTGAGCCACAGGGGAGGAGAGCCGAGGGGAAGCAACCTTCCCCTTGTCTCCTAGTCCTCATTACCATTTCCCCTCCCCCCGTCCCCTTGTCCTCCCAACCATTCCTCACTCTCCTGTCGCTTCGTCCTCCCAACCATTCCCCATTCTCCCGTCCCCTCGTCCTCCCCACCATTTCCTTCCTCCCCCCATCCCTGTGTCCTCCCCACCATCCACCACTCCACTGTCCTATCGTCCTTCTAACCATTCCCCACTCCACCGTCCCCTCATGCTCTCCTCTGTCTCCCACTCCCCCGTCCCCTCCGGCCTCCCTATCATTCCCCTCTCCCCTGTTCTCTCGCCCTCCGCACCATCCCCAACTCTCCTGTCTCCTTGTTCTTCCCATCATTCTTCATTCCCCTATCCCTTCGTCCCAGCCATCCCCAACTCCACCGTCCCCTCGTCCTCCCCACCATTACCCCCTTCCTTGTCCCGTTGTCCTCAGAACCATCCCCCACTCCCGTCCCCTTGTCCTCCTCCACTATTCCCCACTCCCTCGTCCGATTCATTCCCAAATGATCTGATGTTCCCATAAAAAAATTGGGAACATCAAATGATCTGATGTTCCCATCACTGAAATATAAGAAAAACAATTAAAAAACGAAATGAAAAACAATGAAGAAATAAAAAAAATAAACTATACTCACGAAATGAATGGTATGGTAAACAACACAGCTCAATTCCAACTCAGTGTCACAAAATATTTAAATCAAAATGAAAATATTTTGAAATCTATGAAAATTCAATTTATCAATGAAATTGGAAACATTGAATGGAATTGTAAAATATATAGTATAGCGTGAGTTGTTCTTACGTACAACAGATGGCGCTGTTTTTCAAAAATGCATGTTTTTACTGTCACAGGTGTGTGGCATCTATATTTATACTCACGAAATGAACGGTATGGTAAAAAACACAGCTAAATTTCAATGAGCAGGCGATGAGTCACAATAACGTGGCTAAAGGTGACTAAAGTATGTTGACCAGACCACTCACTAGAAGGTGAAGGGACAACGACGTTTCGGTCCGTCCTGGACCATTCTCAAGTCGATTGCAATATCACA
Organism: Procambarus clarkii; assembly: GCF_040958095.1. Taxonomy (NCBI): domain Eukaryota; kingdom Metazoa; phylum Arthropoda; class Malacostraca; order Decapoda; family Cambaridae; genus Procambarus; species Procambarus clarkii. The sequence goes on from NC_091216.1 coordinate 704,410, forward strand.
CAAAATAATTAAATCAAAATGAAAATAGGTATATATATATGAAAATTTAATTTGCCAATGCAATCGGAAACATTGAAGTGTAAATCATAACATATTTATTATAGCGTGTGTGTGTTGCTATTAACTTCAACAGAGGGAGCCGTTTTTCCTCTTATTACATTTTTACCTGTCACAAGTGTGGCATCTATATAGTAGGCATATAAAAACACGCGCATATTCGAATGGAACGTTGTGTCAGAATTTCAAAGCAATCATTGAAGAACTTTGGGAGATAACAGCGATAAGGAAATCTTCGAAACCTCTTTACTGATTGCTTAGAAATTTTGACACAACGTTGCATTCGAATAGATGCGTGTTTTCATATATCAGCTATATACATGCCTCGCCTGTGACAGGAAATAACATGTTTTTTTTTTAAAACAGCGCCATCTGTTGGATGTAAGGGCAACACATGCCGAAAGTTCTTCACCAATTGCTTAGAAATTTTGACACAACGTTGCATTCGAATAGGCGCGTCTTTTTATATACCTACTATATAGATGCCACCCCCTATGATGGGCAAAAACATGTTTTTTTTTAAAAAAAGCTCCATCTGTTGCACAGAATGGCAACATGCACACAATACTAAATATGTCACGAATTCCATTTCAATGTTTCCGATAGCATTGACAAATTTTATTTGCATAGATTTCGATTTATTTTATTTTTTAGTGAAATATTTTGTGTGACATTGTGATGGAATTGAGCTGTGCTGTTTACCATACCGTTCATTTCGTAAGTATAAGTATAGATGCCACACCTGTGACAGTTAAAACTATGCTCTTCTTGATAAACAGCGCCATCTGTTGCATGTAAGAGCAACACACATGCTATACTAGATATGTTACAAATTCATTTCAATGTTTCTGATTGCATTGATAAACTGAATTTTCCTAGACTGGGATTTATTTTCATTTTGATTTAATTATTGTCTGTGAATTGCATTGGAATTGAGATGTGTTGCTTATCAGACCGGTCATTTCGTTAGAATAGTTTATTTTTTTATTTTTTTTCATATTTTCATTTAATTTTTAAACAGTTTTTCTTATATTTCAGTGATGGGATCATCAGATCACTTGATGTTCCCAATTTTCTGATGTGAACATCAGACTATTTGGGAAGGCATCAGACGAGGGCGTGGGGAATGGTGGGGATGATGACGGGACGGAAGTTAAAGATTGTGGGGAGGACGAGGGGACTAGGGAGGGGGGTAATGGTGGGGAAGGATGATGGGACGGGGGAGTTTAGGATGGTGGGGACGAGAGGATGGGTGAATAGAGAATGGTGGGGAGGACAAAAGGAGAGGGGAGTGGGGCATGCTGGGAAGGAAGAGAGGATGTTGGAGTGGGGAATGGTTGGAAGGCCGAGGAGATGGGTGAGAGGGGTATGGTGGGGAGGACTGGGGAACAGGGAAAGTTGCTGAGCCACAGCAACGCATGGCCGGGTACTGCTAGTTTGTATATAAAAATTCGCTCTGATGCGAATGGAAAATTGTATAAAAATTTAAAAGAAATCGGTGAAGAAATTTCGGAGATTAGCGACTTTAAACAAACGAACATTTCTTTTTTTATTTACATATATTTTATGTGTCATGACACTGTTATGTTTTATGTGTTAAAACATCGAACTCAAAATACAATGTTCAAATCTCCTCCTCGGTATAGGCTTAGGTTCAGTAATCTCCGTATATGATTCGTCCATTCCGAAACAAATTTATTGGATGCAAAAGAACCCAGAATTTAATCAGATTTTCAAGAAAATATTACAAAGACTTAAACAAATACATAAAGTTAGACATCTTTTATAGAGAGTTTTGAGGAGCACTTTAGACCTCATCCTGTGAAGCTCCTCGGCGCTGCTGGGAACCCTCCATCACTATAATTATAGTACAATTTTACTGGGCTTTGGAGCAATGCAATGAACCACTCCACACACACCCCAGCTGGGAGCACCACTCCACACACACCCCAGCTGGGAGCACCACTCCACACACACCCCAGCTGGGAGCACCACTCCACACACACACACCAGCTGGGAGCACCACTCCACACACACACACACCAGCTGGGAGCACCACTCCACACACACACACACCAGCTGGGAGCACCACTCCACACACACACCAGCTGGGTGCACCACTCCACACACACACACCAGCTGGGAGCACCACTCCACACACACACCAGCTGGGAGCACCACTCCACACACACACACACACACCAGCTGGGAGCACCACTCCACACACACACACACACCAGCTGGGAGCACCACTCCACACACACACACACCAGCTGGGAGCACCACTCCACACACACACACCAGCTGGGAGCACCACTCCACACACACACACCAGCTGGGAGCACCACTCCACACACACACACACACACCAGCTGGGAGCACCACTCCACACACACACACACCAGCTGGGAGCACCACTCCACACACACACACCAGCTGGGAGCACCACTCCACACACACACACCAGCTGGGAGCACCACTCCACACACACACACCAGCTGGGAGCACCACTCCACACACACACCCCAGCTGGGAGCACCACTCCACACACACACACCAGCTGGGAGCATCACTCCACACACACACACCAGCTGGGAGCACCACTCCACACACACACACACACCAGCTGGGAGCACCACTCCACACACACACACACACCAGCTGGGAGCACCACTCCACACACACACACACACCAGCTGGGAGCACCACTCCACACACACACACCAGCTGGGAGCACCACTCCACACACACACACACACACCAGCTGGAAGCACCACTCCACACACACACACACACACCAGCTGGGAGCACCACTCCACACACACACACCAGCTGGGAGCACCACTCCACACACACACACCAGCTGGGAGCACCACTCCACATACACACACACCAGCTGGGAGCACCACTCCACACACACACACACCAGCTGGGAGCACCACTCCACACACACACACACCAGCTGGGAGCACCACTCCACACACACCCCAGCTGGGAGCATCACTCCACACACACCCCAGCTGGGAGCATCACTCCACACACACACACCAGCTGGGTGCACCACTCCACACACACACACACCAGCTGGGAGCACCACTCCACACACACACCAGCTGGGAGCACCACTCCACACACACACACACCAGCTGGGTGCACCACTCCACACACACACACCAGCTGGGAGCACCACACACACACCAGCTGGGAGCATCACTCCACACACACCCAGCTGGGAGCACCACTCCACACACACACACCAGCTGGGAGCACCACTCCACACACACACACCAGCTGGGAGCATCACTCCACACACACACCCCAGCTGGGTGCACCACTCCACACACACACCAGCTGGGAGCACCACTCCACACACACACCCCAGCTGGGAGCACCACTCCACACACACACACCAGCTGGGAGCACCACTCCACACACACACCCAGCTGGGAGCACCACTCCACACACACACACCAGCTGGGAGCACCACTCCACACACACACACCAGCTGGGAGCATCACTCCACACACACACCCCAGCTGGGTGCACCACTCCACACACACACCAGCTGGGAGCACCACTCCACACACACACCCCAGCTGGGAGCACCACTCCACACACACACCCCAGCTGGGAGCACCACTCCACACACACACCCCAGCTGGGAGCACCACTCCACACACACACCCCAGCTGGGAGCATCACTCCACACACACACCCCAGCTGGGAGCACCACTCCACACACACACCCCAGCTGGGAGCACCACTCCACACACACACCCCAGCTGGGAGCATCACTCCACACACACACCCCGGCTGGGAACACCACTCCACACACACACCCCAGCTGGGAGCACCACTCCACACACACACCCCAGCTGGGAGCACCACTCCACACACACACCCCAGCTGGGAGCACCACTCCACACACACACCCCAGCTGGGAGCACCACTCCACACACACACCCCAGCTGGGAGCATCACTCCACACACACACCCCAGCTGGGAGCACCACTCCACACACACACCCCAGCTGGGAGCATCACTCCACACACACCCCGGCTGGGAACACCACTCCACACACACACACACCAGCTGGGAGCACCACTCCACACACACACCCCAGCTGGGAGCACCACTCCACACACACACCCCAGCTGGGAGCACCACTCCACACACACACCCCAGCTGGGAGCACCACTCCACACACACACCCCAGCTGGGAGCATCACTCCACACACACACCCCAGCTGGGAGCACCACTCCACACACACACCCCAGCTGGGAACACCACTCCACAAACACGCATGGAGGGAAATCACTGAGGAACTGAAAGACATGAGAGGAGTCATAAATAAACTGCAGAAAGAACTATAGGAAGCGCAAGAGGAGATAACAAACCCCAAAAAAAAGGATCTCTTCGGACTGAGGCCCTGGGGACCAACCCCCAGGTACTAGGAGATGTAGCAATGGCAGGGACCCCTACAATGGGTGCCACCTTTGCTGAAATGCTGAAGAGCCCATGAGCAATGGCCAGAGTCAAGGTAGTTGTAATGAAAGCAGTAACCTAGCAGGAAGCAGCTAGATGCACGAGCCAGTTACTGGAAAGGAGAAAGAGGTGTAGTAGTGATAGGTGTTAAGGAACAAGAGGGTTCCACAAGGAAAGAATGGAGGTCTCAGGACAAAGCTGCAGTGGCAGGGATACTAAAGGAGATAGGTCTGGAAGGGGCTGAAGCAGACATACGAAAGTTTTTCCGGATTGGCCAGTACAACAAAGACAAAGACCGGTTGATCAAGGTAGTGCTCAAAAACGAGTGCATCAAAGAGGACATACAAGCGAAAATGAGCAAACTGAAATATGTAACGAATATTCTTTCAGGTATTCGACAGGTATTCCTTCAGAGGGACATGACCAGGACAGAGATAATACAGGCTGCAGATGCAAGGAAAAGGCGCAGGCAGAGGGAAGGGAGCCAGGGAACCTCAACCCCCAACCCAGCAATTCCAGGGGGGAGGGGGAGTGTGGATCCCCAACCCAGCACCTCGGGAACCCCAGAGGGGACTGCAACATCCCAACTCACCATCCTATAGGTGGGGAGTTCCACCATTCCACCCACTTCCACCCTCCCTCCCTATCCCGAGTATCCCCTTCCCTCCCACCCCCTGGTCTTCCTCCTGCCCCTAGCCGGCCCAGACACGAACCAAGTCCTCCATCCCCCACCCCAGTTCTAAGTCATCCTCCACCTGCCCCTCCTTCCTCCCCCCACCCCCCCACCTCCACCTCCCTCAGAACCCCTGGTAACTACCCCACAGGAGGATGAGCATACCCAAGCAGCAATGCCCATAGAACAGCTTTCTGCACCAGTGGGGAGGGTGGGTAAAAATGGACATAGGAAAGTGAGCTTCAAGGTAATGTACTCAAAAATCGATGGGATTACCAACAAAGCAAGTGAACTGGCAGAAAGGGCGCAGGAAGAAAACCAAGATGTAACAGGACTCACAGAAACAAAATTGTCAGGAGTCATAACAAATGCTGTGTTTCCAAAGGACTTTTATATAGTAAGGAAAGAGAGAGACAGGAGAGGAGGAGGAGGAGTGACCCTGATGGTAAGGAAGGACTGGAGCTTTGAAGAGATGGAAATTCTGGGCTGCGACGGATTCAGAGATTACATAACAGGAACTATGACAATGGGTGGACCTAAGATAATAGTGGCAGTCATTTACAACCCTCCATTAAATGACAGAAGACCTAGACAAGAGTTCGACAGAAACAACATGGCTACCATTAACATAATAGAGAGAGCAGCTTCAGTTGCTTGCAGGAATGGATCCAGACACTTAATCATAGGCGATTTCAGCCATGGAAAGATAGACTGGGAGAATGGGGACCCACATGGAGGTGAAGACACATGGAGATCTAAACTTTTGGAAGTGAGTACAAGGAACTTTCTGAGCCAACATGTCAAGGGGCCCACAAGAATGAGAGGAAATGACGAACCAGCTAGACTCGACCTGATTTTCACCTCAAATGGCTCAGAAATAAGGGAAGTCAAATATGAAGCCCCCATAGGAATGAGTGACCACAGTGTATTGATATTTGATTATCTGGTAGAAGTAGGGATAACCTATCCAAGGATGGGATTAGAAGGAAAAAGACTAAATTACCGAAGAGGAAAATATGACAAGAAAAGGAACTTCCTAATGGGAATACAAAGGGAAACACAACTCAGAGAAAAGACTGTACAGGATATGATGGATTATGTCACTCAGAAGTGTCAGGAGGCTGCAGACAGGTTTATCCCAGTCCAAAAAGTGAAATATGAAAAGCAACAGAAGAATCCGTGGTTCAACCAGGAATGTGCAGCAGCAAAGCAATTGAGTAAAAGAACATGGCGAAACTACAGGAACAACAGAACACCAGAGAGCAGGGAGACACCAGAGGGCCAGAAATGAGTACATCAGAGTGAGAAGAGAAGCAGACAGTACGAAAATGACATCGCGAGTAAAGCTAAGACCCAACCAAAACTGCTCCACAGCCACATCAGGAGGAAAACAGCAGTGAAGGAACAAGTGATGAAAGTGAGAAAAGAGGTGAACAGATACACAGAGAACGACAAAGAGGTGTGTGAAGAACTCAACAAGAGATTCCAGGATGTCTTCACAATAGAACAAGGAGAGGTCCCTGCACTAAATGAGAAGGCAAACCGAACAATCTTGGAGGAAATTTACCTCACAAGTGATGAATATGTTGGAGCTGAATCTGTCAAAGGCTGTTGGGCCTGACAGAATCTCACCATGGATTCAAAAAGAAGGTGCAGAAGCACTAAGTGTGCCACTCTCAATGGTGTATAACAGGGCACTGTAAACGGGAGACCTTCCGGAAAGATGGAAGACAGCTAATGTAATCCCAATTTACAAAAAGGGTGACAGGCAAGAGGCACTGAACAACAGGCCAGTTTCCCTAACTTGTATACCATGCAAAGTGATGGAGAAGATTGTGAGGAAAAGGCTCGTAGAGCATCTGGAGGGAAACAGCTTTGTAACACACCACCAGCATGGGTTCAGAGATGATAAATCGTGCCTCACAGGTCTAATAAAATTCTATGACCAAGCAACACAAATTAGGCAGGAAAGAGAAGGACGGAAAGACTGCATTTTCTTGGACTGTCAGAAAGCCTTTGACACAGTACCTCACAAAAGGCTGTTACAAAAGTTGGAGCAGCAGGCAGGAGTAAAAGATAAGGTGCTCAAGTGGATAAGGGAGTATCTAAGCAATAGGAAACAGCTAGTAACGGTGATGGGGGAGGCATCAGAGTGGCGAGATGTCACCAGCGGAGTCCCACAGAGCTCTGTATTCGGACCCATCCTGTTTCTAGTATATGTAAACGACCTTCCAGAGGGTATAGACTCATTCCTCTCAATGTTTACTGACGATGTAAAAATTATGAGAAAAATCAAAACAGATGAAGATAAACAGAGACTACAGGACGACCTGGACAAACTGGAGGAATGGTCTAGAAAATGGCTGCTAAAGTTCAACTCAGGTAAGTGTAAAGTAATGAAAATAAGCGAAGGGAGCAGAAGGCTGAACACAAGGTACCATCTGGGAGGTGAAATCCTACAAGAGTCAAATAGAGAGAATGATCTGTGGGTCGATATCACACCGAACCTTTCCCCAGAGGCCCACATCAAAAGGATATCAGCGGCATATCCTAGACTGGCCAATATAAGAACTTCCCTTTAGAAACTTGTGTAAGGAATCGTTCAGGACCCTGTGTACTACTTATGTAAGACCAATCCTGGAGTATGCAGCTCCAGCCTGGAGTCCATACCTAGTTAAACACAAGACAAAGTAAGGGAAAATTCAGAGGAATGCCACCAGACTGGTCCTGGAACTGAGAGGAATGAGTTACGAGGAAAGGCTAAGGGAGCTGAACCTCACAATCCTGGAAAACAGAAGAGTATGGGGAGACGTGACAACCACCTACAAAATTCTCAGGGGAATATCTTGAGGTTATCTTGAGATGATTTCGGGGCTTTAGTATCCTCGCGGCCCGGTCCTCGACCAGGCCTCCACCCCCAGGAAGCAGCCCGTGACAGCTGACTGTTACGGCCCTATTGGGTCACAACTGGGTTGTTCTCTGATATTATTAGAGTTTGGGTATCCGGCCCCAAGTTAGTAGTGGCTTTCAAGGGGCGTGTTCCGTAACGCAAGTAAATTAAAGGGGAAGGGATACAAATACACTAATTTAAATATATATATTAACCACCACCATAAATAAATATCTCACAGTCACTCGCTGGGACTATAACTACACTTATATTCAATAACTTGTCTTCCTCCAAAGACACAGGATGTTCTACGCTGCTTTTGATGAGTAGCCCTGGTTCTCTTCTCGTGGTCTCACGATGAATCCTTTGATTCTCTAGGCGAATGTACCCTGGCCACAGGCCAGCCAAATCACAGTCCCACTGGGTGCACCGTCGTGGAGGCCTTCAACCACAAATCCAGCCTGTAGCTGGCAGGTTCCGATCAGCTCCGCTGTGTAGGCCACTCCACGACCGATACTAGGGTGGTGAGCCCTAGGCAGGAGCCTCGTGTGATTCCACAGATCAATCTCCTCACCAAATTGGTTAGTCTCTTCCACCAGCCAGCCCCCAGATATGACGATTCCTGGTACTGCCACGTCACAGGCAGGCTAACACACTTAACAGTGTTCGTCCGGGGGGGGGGGGGGGGGGGGGTGACTCACAACTTCTGCAACAAACACATGGAGAGACTTTGGCTGCCTTGGGTAGACTGATCCATCGTCCAATACAGCAGTCCCAGGTCGACTCTGTAATCAGACACGTCATCAGTACTAGGGACACTCTAGGGCACCTCACTTACAGGCTTAGACACAAACGTCCACCTATCCACTCCATAGATGGCGTTGCTGTCTAAGCGCCACCTCAAAAGAGGTCAGCAGCGGCTATGTCACGAGCTGATTAAGACGGGAAACCAGTCCCTGTGGCCGGTATATCCCGCCCTCGCTAGTTGGCGTCGTCCATTTGGACGGGGTTTCGGGAGCTGACCCACAGATGGCGTTGTCGTCACCGCTCTGTGCTACGACGCTGGGCTCGGGTCCGTAACACTGACTAACACCCAGGTACCTATTTACTGCTAGGTAACAGGGGCATAGGGTGAAAGAAACTCTGCCCATAGTTTCTCGCCGGCGCCCGGAAACGAACCCGGGACCACAGGTTCACAAGTCCAGCGTGCTGTTTGCTCGGCCGACCGGCTCGCAAATAGACAGGGTGGACAAAGACAAAGTCTTTAGCGCGTGTGGAACACGAACAAGGGGACACAGGTGGAAACTTAGTACCCAGATGAGCCACAGAGACGTTAGAAAGAATTTTTTCACTATCAGAGTAGTTAACAAATGGAATGCATTAGGCAGTGATGTGGTGGAGGCTGACTACATACACAGTTTCAAAAGTAAATATGATAGAGCCAAATAGGCTCACGAATCTGTACACCAGTTGATTGACCGTTGAGAGGCGGGATCAAAGAGCGAGAGTTCAACCCCCGTAAACACAACTAGGTGAGTGCACCCCAGCTGGGAACATCACTCCACGCACACACACACCAGCTGGTAGCACCACTCCACACACACCCCAGCTGGGTGTAACACTCCACACACACCCCAGGTGGGTGTATCACTCCACACACACCCCAGCTGGGTGTATCACTCCACACACACCCCAGCTGGGTGTATCACTCCACACACACCCCAGCTGGGTGTATCACTCCACACACACCCCAGCTGGGTGTATCACTCCACACACACACCAGCTGGGTGTATCACTCCACACACACCCCAGCTAGGTGTATCACTCCACACACACCCCAGCTGGGTGTATCACTCCACACACACCCCAGCTGGGTGTATCACTCCACACACACACCAGCTGGGTGTATCACTCCACACACACCCCAGCTGGGTGTATCACTCCACACACACCCCAGCTGGGTGTATCACTCCACACACACCCCAGCTGGGTGTATCACTCCACACACACCCCAGCTGGGAGCACCACTCCACACACACCCCAGCTGGGAGCATCACTCCACACACCCCAGCTGGGAGCACACTCCACACACGCACACCAGCTGGGAGCACCACTCCACAGACACCCCAGCTGGGAGCATCACTCCACACACCCCAGCTGGGAGCACACTCCACACACGCACACCAGCTGGGAGCACCACTCCACAGACACCCCAGCTGGGAGCATCACTCCACACACCCCAGCTGGGTGTATCACTCCACACACACCCCAGCTGGGTGTATCACTCCACACACCCCACCTGGGAGCACCACTCCACACACACCCCAGCTGGGAGCATCACTCCACACACCCCAGCTGGGAGCATCACTCCACACACACCCCAGCTGGGAGCACACTCCACACACACCCCAGCTGGGAGCATCACTCCACACACACCCCAGCTGGGTGTATCACTCCACACACACCCCAGCTGGGAGCACCACTCCACACACACCCCAGCTGGGAGCACCACTCCACACACACCCCAGCTGGGAGCATCACTCCACACACCCCAGCTGGGAGCACACTCCACACACGCACACCAGCTGGGAGCACCACTCCACACACACCCCAGCTGGGAGCATCACTCCACACACCCCAGCTGGGAGCATCACTCCACACACACCCCAGCTGGGAGCACACTCCACACACACCCCAGCTGGGAGCACACTCCACACACACCCCAGCTGGGAGCACACTTCACACACACCCCAGCTGGGAGCACCACTCCACACACCCACCAGCTGGGAGCATCACTCCACACACACCCCAGCTGGGAGCACCACTCCACACACACACCCCAGCTGGGAGCATCACTCCACACACACACACCCCAGCTGGGAGCATCACTCCACACACCCCAGCTGGGAGCATCACTCCACACACACCCCAGCTGGGAGCACACTCCACACACACCCCAGCTGGGAGCACACTCCACACACACCCCAGCTGGGAGCACACTCCACACACACACCAGCTGGGAGCACCACACACACCCCAGCTGGGAGCATCACTCCACACACACCCCAGCTGGGAGCATCACTCCACACACACCCCAGCTGGGAGCATCACTCCACACACACCCCAGCTGGGAGCATCACTCCACACACACCCCAGCTGGGAGTAACACTCCACACACACACCCAGCTGGGAGCACACTCCACACACACCCCAGCTGGGAGCACACTCCACACACACCCCAGCTGGGAGCACACTCCACACACGCACACCAGCTGGGAGCACCACTCTACACATCCCAGCTGGGAGCACACTCCACACACACCCCAGCTGGTAGCACCACTCCACACACACCCCAGCTGGTAGCACCACTCCACACACACACCAGCTGGGACCACAACTCCACACACACACACCAGCTGGGAAAACCACTCCACACACACCCCAGCTGGGTTCATCACTCCACACACACCCCAGCTGGGAGCACCACTCCACACACACACCCGCTTGAAGCACCACTCCACACACACCCCAGCTGGGAGCACAACTCCACACACACCCCAGCTGGTAGCACCACTCCACACACACACCTGCTTGAAGCACCACTCCACACACACCCCAGCTGGGAGCACCACTCCACACACACCCCAGCTGGGAGCACCACTCCACACACACCCCAGCTGGGAGCACCACTCCACACACACCCCAGCTTGAAGCACCACTCCACACACACACCAACTGGGAGTAACACTCCACACACCTCAGCTGGGATCATGACTCCACAACCCCCCTTTCTTCTGGGAGCACCACTCCACACACACCCCAGCTGGGAGCAGGGAGCTCCACTCTTCACACACCCCAGCTGGGACCACAACTCCACTCACACCAGCTGGAAGCACCACTCCACACACACCCCAGCTGTGAGCACCACTCCACACACACACACCAGCTGGGAGCATCACACCACACACACCACACATTGCTCCAAAACTGCTCCACAGCCACATCAGGAGGAAAACAGCAGTGAAGGAACAAGTGATGAAAATGAGAAAAGAGGAAAACAGATACACAGAGAACGATAAAGAGGTGTGTGAAGAACTCAACAAGAGATTCCAGGAGATCTTCACAAATGAACAAGGAGAGGTCCATGCACTAAATAAGGAGGCAAACCGAACAACCTTGGAGGAAATTTACCTCACCAGTGATGAGGTCAAATGGAATCTGTTGGAACTGAATGTGTCAAAGGCTATTGGGCCTGACAGAATCTCACCGTGGATTCTAAAAGAAGGTGCAGAAGCACTAAATGTGCCACTCTCTGTGGCGTATAACAGGTCACTGGAAACGGGAGACCTTCCGAAATCCCTGGAAGACAGTTAATGTAGTCCCAATTTACAAAATGGTTGACAGGCAAGAGGCACTGAACTACAGGCCAATTTCCCTAACTTGTATACCATGTAAGGTGATGGAGAAGATTGTGAGGAAAAGGCTCGTAGAGCATCTGGAGGGAAACAGCTTTGTAACACACCACCAGCATGGGTTCAGAGATGGTAAATAGTGCTTCACAGGCCTAATAGAATTCTATGACCAAGCAACACAAATTAGGCAGGAAAGAGAAAGGTGGGCAGACTGCATTTTCTTGGACTGTCAGAAAGACTTTGACACAGTACCTCACAAAAGGCTGTTACAAAAGTTGGAGCAGCAGGCCGGAGTAAAAGGTAAGGTGCTCCAGTGGATAAGGGAGTATCTAAGCAATAGAAAACAGCGAGTAACGGTGAGGGGGGAGACATCAGAGTGGCGAGATGTCACCAGCGGAGTCCCACAGGGCTCTGTACTCGGACCCATCCTGTTTCTAGTATATGTAAACGACCTTCCAGAGGGTATAGACTCATTCCTCTCAATGTTTACTGACGATGCAAAAATTATGAGAAGAATCAAAACAGATGAAGATAGACAGAGACTACAGAACGACCTGGACAAACTGGAAGAATGGTCCAGGAAATGACTGTTAAAATTCTACTCAGGAAAGTGTAAAGTAATGAAATTAGGCGAAGGGAGCAGAAGGCTGAACACAAGGTACCATCTGGGAGGTGAAATCCTACAAGTCAAATAGAGGGAAAGATCTGGGGGTCGATATAACACCGAACCTGTCCCCAGAGGCCCACATCAAAAGGATATCATCAGCGGCATATGCTAGACTGGCCAATATATGGACTGCCTTTAGAAACTTGTGTAAGGAATAGTACAGGACCCTGTATACCACTTATGTAAGACCAATCCTGGAGTATGCAGCTCCAGCCAGGAGTCCATACCTAGTGAAACACAAGACAGAGCTAGAGAAGATTCAGCAGTATGCCACCAGGCTCGTCCCGGAACTGAGAGGAATAAGCTACGAGGAAAGGCTAAAGGAGCTGGACCTCACATCCCTTGAAAACAGAAGAGTAAGGGGAGACATGATAACCACCTACAAAATTCTCAGGGGAATTCATAGGATGGACAAAGACAAACTCTTCAGCACGGGTGGAACACGAACAAGGGGACACAGGTGGAAACTTAGTACCCAGATGAGCCACAGAGACATTGGAAAGACTTTTTCAGTATCAGAGTAGTTAATAAATGGAATGCTTTAAGCAGTGATGTGGTGGAGGCTGACTCCATACACAGCTTCAAATGTAGATATGATAGAGACTAGTAGGCTCAGGAACCTGTACACCAGTTGATTGACAGTTGAGAGGCGGGACCAAAGAGCCAAAGCTCAACCCCCGCAAGCACAATTACGTAAGTACCAGCTGCGAGCACCACACCAAACACATACCCCACCATGGAGCCCCAATCTACACCCCCCTTCCCCAGCTGGGAGCATTACTCCAAATACACAAGCTGGGATCAACACTCCACACACCCCAGCTGGGTGCACCACTCCACACACCCCCCCCCAGCTGGGTGCACCACTCCACACACACACCAGCTGGGTGCACCACTCCACACCCCTCCCAGCTGGGAGTAACACTCCACACACACACCCCAGCTGGGAGCACCACTCCACACACACACCCCAGCTGGGTGCACCACTCCACACACCCCCCCCAGCTGGGAGCATCACTCCACACACACCCCAGCTGGGAGCATCACTCCACACACACCCCAGCTGGGAGTAACACTCCACACACACCCCCAGCTGGGAGCACACTCCACACACACCCCAGCTGGGAGCACACTCCACACACGCACACCAGCTGGGAGCACCACTCTACACATCCCAGCTGGGAGCACACTCCACACACACCCCAGCTGGTAGCACCACTCCACACACACCCCAGCTGGTAGCACCACTCCACACACACACCAGCTGGGACCACAACTCCACACACACACACCAGGTGGGAAAACCACTCCACACACACCCCAGCTGGGTTCATCACTCCACACACACCCCAGCTGGGAGCACCACTCCACACACACACCCGCTTGAAGCACCACTCCACACACACCCCAGCTGGGAGCACCACTCCACACACACCCCAGCTGGTAGCACCACTCCACACACACACCCGCTTGAAGCACCACTCCACACACACCCCAGCTGGGAGCACCACTCCACACACACCCCAGCTTGAAGCACCACTCCACACACACCCCAGCTGGGAGCACCACTCCACACACACCCCAGCTTGAAGCACCACTCCACACACACACCAACTGGGAGTAACACTCCACACACCTCAGCTGGGATCATGACTCCACAACCCCCCTTTCTTCTGGGAGCACCACTCCACACACACCCCAGCTGGGAGCAGGGAGCTCCACTCTTCACACACCCCAGCTGGGACCACAACTCCACTCACACCAGCTGGAAGCACCACTCCACACACACCCCAGCTGTGAGCACCACTCCACACACACACACCAGCTGGGAGCATCACACCACACACACCACACACTGCTCCAAAACTGCTCCACAGCCACATCAGGAGGAAAACAGCAGTGAAGGAACAAGTGATGAAAATGAGAAAAGAGGAAAACAGATACACAGAGAACGATAAAGAGGTGTGTGAAGAACTCAACAAGAGATTCCAGGAGATCTTCACAATTGAACAAGGAGAGGTCCATGCACTAAATAAGGAGGCAAACCGAACAACCTTGGAGGAAATTTACCTCACCAGTGATGAGGTCAAATGGAATCTGTTGGAACTGAATGTGTCAAAGGCTATTGGGCCTGACAGAATCTCACCGTGGATTCTAAAAGAAGGTGCAGAAGCACTAAATGTGCCACTCTCTGTGGCGTATAACAGGTCACTGGAAACGGGAGACCTTCCGAAATCCCTGGAAGACAGTTAATGTAGTCCCAATTTACAAAATGGTTGACAGGCAAGAGGCACTGAACTACAGGCCAATTTCCCTAACTTGTATACCATGTAAGGTGATGGAGAAGATTGTGAGGAAAAGGCTCGTAGAGCATCTGGAGGGAAACAGCTTTGTAACACACCACCAGCATGGGTTCAAAGATGGTAAATAGTGCTTCACAGGCCTAATAGAATTCTATGACCAAGCAACACAAATTAGGCAGGAAAGAGAAAGGTGGGCAGACTGCATTTTCTTGGACTGTCAGAAAGACTTTGACACAGTACCTCACAAAAGGCTGTTACAAAAGTTGGAGCAGCAGGCCGGAGTAAAAGGTAAGGTGCTCCAGTGGATAAGGGAGTATCTAAGCAATAGAAAACAGCGAGTAACGGTGAGGGGGGAGACATCAGAGTGGCGAGATGTCACCAGCGGAGTCCCACAGGGCTCTGTACTCGGACCCATCCTGTTTCTAGTATATGTAAACGACCTTCCAGAGGGTATAGACTCATTCCTCTCAATGTTTACTGACGATGCAAAAATTATGAGAAGAATCAAAACAGATGAAGATAGACAGAGACTACAGAACGACCTGGACAAACTGGAAGAATGGTCCAGGAAATGACTGTTAAAATTCTACTCAGGAAAGTGTAAAGTAATGAAATTAGGCGAAGGGAGCAGAAGGCTGAACACAAGGTACCATCTGGGAGGTGAAATCCTACAAGTCAAATAGAGGGAAAGATCTGGGGGTCGATATAACACCGAACCTGTCCCCAGAGGCCCACATCAAAAGGATATCATCAGCGGCATATGCTAGACTGGCCAATATATGGACTGCCTTTAGAAACTTGTGTAAGGAATAGTACAGGACCCTGTATACCACTTATGTAAGACCAATCCTGGAGTATGCAGCTCCAGCCAGGAGTCCATACCTAGTGAAACACAAGACAGAGCTAGAGAAGATTCAGCAGTATGCCACCAGGCTCGTCCCGGAACTGAGAGGAATAAGCTACGAGGAAAGGCTAAAGGAGCTGGACCTCACATCCCTTGAAAACAGAAGAGTAAGGGGAGACATGATAACCACCTACAAAATTCTCAGGGGAATTCATAGGATGGACAAAGACAAACTCTTCAGCACGGGTGGAACACGAACAAGGGGACACAGGTGGAAACTTAGTACCCAGATGAGCCACAGAGACATTGGAAAGACTTTTTCAGTATCAGAGTAGTTAATAAATGGAATGCTTTAAGCAGTGATGTGGTGGAGGCTGACTCCATACACAGCTTCAAATGTAGATATGATAGAGACTAGTAGGCTCAGGAACCTGTACACCAGTTGATTGACAGTTGAGAGGCGGGACCAAAGAGCCAAAGCTCAACCCCCGCAAGCACAATTACGTAAGTACCAGCTGCGAGCACCACACCAAACACATACCCCACCATGGAGCCCCAATCTACACCCCCCTTCCCCAGCTGGGAGCATTACTCCAAATACACAAGCTGGGATCATCACTCCACACACCCCAGCTGGGTGCACCACTCCACACACCCCCCCCAGCTGGGTGCACCACTCCACACACACACCAGCTGGGTGCACCACTCCACACCCCCCCCCAGCTGGGTGCACCACTCCACACACCCCCCCCCCCCCCAGCTGGGTGCACCACTCCACACCCCCCCCCCAGCTGGGTGCACCACTCCACACACCCCCCCAGCTGGGTGCACCACTCCACACCCCCCCAGCTGGGTGCACCACTCCACACACCCCCCCCAGCTGGGTGCACCACTCCACACCCCCCCCAGCTGGGAGCACCACTCCTCCCCCCCCCCAACTGGGAGCACCACTCCACCCCCACCCACCTTCAGCTGGGAGCACCACACCCCCCCCCCCCCCCAGCTGGGAGCACCACCCCCCCCCCCCAGCTGGGAGCACCACTGGGGGTGTTGAGGGGTACGGGGTTCAGGGGCACTAACCACCCAACCATCAAGTCAGGCCCACTCTGTGCGACTCGTGGCCTAACCCAACCGTTTCTCAAAATCAATTCCTGATTTGTCTCCTTTACTCCAACTGCAGTGATGAGTACAGGTGGAGGTGACTGACCGCGTGGTGATGAGTACAGGTGGAGGTGACTGACCGTGTGGTGATGAGTACAGGTGGAGGTGACTGACCGTGTGGTGATGAGTACAGGTGGAGGTGACTGACCGTGTGGTGATGAGTACAGGTGGAGGTGACTGACCGTGTGGTGATGAGTACAGGTGGAGGTGACTGACCGTGTGGTGATGAGTACAGGTGGAGGTGACTGACCGTGTGGTGATGAGTACAGGTGGAGGTGACTGACCGTGTGGTGATGAGTACAGGTGGAGGTGACCGTGTGGTGATGAGTACAGGTGGAGGTGACTGACCGTGTGGTACTTGTAGTAGCTGAGTCTGTTGTGCCAGGCTGACGCCTCGTTGTTGTAGAGGAGCCTCGGCAGGTCCAGCTGGAAGAAGCGACTACGACCCCGACTATCTCGCGAGTCTCCTGACACCACTCCTATATTCTCCAAACACCTTCCTGCAAGGTCAAGTGCAGCTGTATTAGTGACGGAACACCTTCCTGCAAGGACAAGTGCAGCTGTATTAGTGACGGAACACCTTCCTGCAAGGACAAGTGCAGCTGTATTAGTGACGGAACACCTTCCTGCAAGGACAAGTGCAGCTGTATTAGTGACGGAACACCTTCCTGCAAGGACAAGCGCAGCTGTATTAGTGACGGAACACCTTCCTGCAAGGACAAGCGCAGCTGTATTAGTGACGGAACACCTTCCTGCAAGGACAAGCGCAGCTGTATTAGTGACGGAACACCTTCCTGCAAGGACAAGCGCAGCTGTATTAGTGACGGAACACCTTCCTGCAAGGACAAGCGCAGCTGTATTAGTGACGGAACACCTTCCTGCAAGGACAAGCGCAGCTGTATTAGTGACGGAACACCTTCCTGCAAGGACAAGCGCAGCTGTATTAGTGACGGAACACCTTCCTGCAAGGACAAGCGCAGCTGTATTAGTGACGGAACACCTTCCTGCAAGGACAAGCGCAGCTGTATTAGTGACGGAACACCTTCCTGCAAGGACAAGTGCAGCTGTATTAGTGACGGAACACCTTCCTGCAAGGACAAGCGCAGCTGTATTAGTGACGGAACACCTTCCTGCAAGGACAAGCGCAGCTGTATTAGTGACGGAACACCTTCCTGCAAGGACAAGCGCAGCTGTATTAGTGACGGAACACCTTCCTGCAAGGACAAGCGCAGCTGTATTAGTGACGGAACACCTTCCTGCAAGGACAAGCGCAGCTGTATTAGTGACGGAACACCTTCCTGCAAGGACAAGCGCAGCTGTATTAGTGACGGAACACCTTCCTGCAAGGACAAGCGCAGCTGTATTAGTGACGGAACACCTTCCTGCAAGGACAAGTGCAGCTGTATTAGTGACGGAACACCTTCCTGCAAGGACAAGCGCAGCTGTATTAGTGACGGAACACCTTCCTGCAAGGACAAGCGCAGCTGTATTAGTGACGGAACACCTTCCTGCAAGGACAAGCGCAGCTGTATTAGTGACGGAACACCTTCCTGCAAGGACAAGCGCAGCTGTATTAGTGACGGAACACCTTCCTGCAAGGACAAGCGCAGCTGTATTAGTGACGGAACACCTTCCTGCAAGGACAAGCGCAGCTGTATTAGTGACGGAACACCTTCCTGCAAGGACAAGCGCAGCTGTATTAGTGACGGAACACCTTCCTGCAAGGACAAGCGCAGCTGTATTAGTGACGGAACACCTTCCTGCAAGGACAAGCGCAACTGTATTAGTGACGGAACACCTTCCTGCAAGGACAAGCGCAGCTGTATTAGTGACGGAACACCTTCCTGCAAGGACAAGCGCAGCTGTATTAGTGACGGAACACCTTCCTGCAAGGACAAGCGCAGCTGTATTAGTGACGGAACACCTTCCTGCAAGGACAAGCGCAGCTGTATTAGTGACGGAACACCTTCCTGCAAGGACAAGTGCAGCTGTATTAGTGACGGAACACCTTCCTGCAAGGACAAGCGCAGCTGTATTAGTGACGGAACACCTTCCTGCAAGGACAAGCGCAGCTGTATTAGTGACGGAACACCTTCCTGCAAGGACAAGCGCAGCTGTATTAGTGACGGAACACCTTCCTGCAAGGACAAGCGCAGCTGTATTAGTGACGGAACACCTTCCTGCAAGGACAAGCGCAGCTGTATTAGTGACGGAACACCTTCCTGCAAGGACAAGCGCAGCTGTATTAGTGACGGAACACCTTCCTGCAAGGACAAGCGCAGCTGTATTAGTGACGGAACACCTTCCTGCAAGGACAAGCGCAGCTGTATTAGTGACGGAACACCTTCCGGCAAGAAGAACCTATTCATCTTTCTCTTACCTTTCATCCTATTCTAACCTTTCTCTCTCTCTCTTACTTACTCCTAACTTTGCATCTCACGTTCTTGCTTCAAGTTTAAAGGCTGGTAAATTTTAATCACTATGTCTGACTTTGTGTTCCTCAGAGAGAGGTGAGTGAGTCCCAGCTGTGTCTGGGTGCAAGTGAAAGGATGAACAACCCTGCGGATTTTCTTCCTATTGGAGTTGCGTGTGCGTGTTGTACATGCTGGTATGGTGGGTGTTCACTCCCAGGATGGGGGAGGGGGGGTTGTACATGCTGGTATGGTGGGTGTTCACTCCCAGGATGGGGGAGGGGGGGTTGTACATGCTGGTATGGTGGGTGTTCACTCCCAGGATGGGGGAGGGGGGGTTGTACATGCTGGTATGGTGGGTGTTCACTCCCAGGATGGGGGAGGGGGGGTTGTACATGCTGGTATGGTGGGTGTTCACTCCCAGGATGGGGGAGGGGGGGGGTTGTACATGCTGGTATGGTGGGTGCTCACTCCCAGGATGGGAGGGGGGGGGGTTGTACATGCTGGTATGGTGGGTGTTCACTCCCAGGATGGGGGAGGGGGGTTGTACATGCTGGTATGGTGGGTGTTCACTAACAGGATGGGGGGGGGGTTGTACATGCTGGTATGGTGGGTGTTCACTCCCAGGATGGGGGGGGGGGGTTGTACATGCTGGTATGGTGGGTGCTCACTCCCAGGATGGGAGGGGGGGGGGGGTTGTACATGCTGGTATGGTGGGTGTTCACTCCCAGGATGGGAGGGGGGGGGTTGTACATGCTGGTATGGTGGGTGCTCACTCCCAGGATGGGGGAGGGGGGGTTGTACATGCTGGTATGGTGGGTGTTCACTCACAGGATGGGGGAGGGGGGGTTGTACATGCTGGTATGGTGGGTGTTCACTCCCAGGATGGGGGAGGGGGGTTGTACATGCTGGTATGGTGGGTGTTCACTCCCAGGATGGAGGAGGGGGGTTGTACATGCTGGTATGGTGGGTGTTCACTCCAAGGATGGGGGAGGGGGGGGGTTGTACATGCTGGTATGGTGGGTGTTCACTCCCAGGATGGGGGAGGGGGGTTGTACATGCTGGTATGGTGGGTGTTCACTCCCAGGATGGGGGAGGGGGGGTTGTACATGCTGGTATGGTGGGTGTTCACTCCCAGGATGGGGGGGGGGGTTGTACATGCTGGTATGGTGGGTGTTCACTCCCAGGATGGGGGAGGGGGGTTGTACATGCTGGTATGGTGGGTGTTCACTAACAGGATGGGGGGGGGGTTGTACATGCTGGTATGGTGGGTGTTCACTCCCAGGATGGGGGGGGGGGTTGTACATGCCGGTATGGTGGGTGTTCACTCACAGGATGAGGGGGGGGGGTTGTACATGCTGGTATGGTGGGTGTTCACTCACAGGATGGGGGGGGGGTTGTACATGCTGGTATGGTGGGTGTTCACTAACAGGATGGGGGGGGGGTTGTACATGCTGGTATGGTGGGTGTTCACTCCCAGGATGGGGGGGGGGGTTGTACATGCTGGTATGGTGGGTGTTCACTCACAGGATGGGGGGGGGTTGTACATGCTGGTATGGTGGGGTGTTCACTACCAGGATGGGGGGGGGTTGTACATGCTGGTATGGTGGGGTGTTCACTACCAGGATGGGGGGGGGTTGTACATGCTGGTATGGTGGGTGTTCACTCCCAGGATGGGGGGGGTGGTTGTACATGCTGGTATGGTGGGTGTTCACTCACAGGATGGGGGGGGGGGTTGTACATGCTGGTATGGTGGGGTGTTCACTACCAGGATGGGGGGGGGTTGTACATGCTGGTATGGTGGGTGTTCACTCACAGGATGGTGGGTTGTACATGCTGGTATGGAGGGTGATCACTCACAGGATGGGGGGGGGGTTGTACATGCTGGTATGGTGGGTGTTCACTCCCAGGATGGGGGAGGGGGGGTTTGTCAGGAGTAGGGTTGCCAGATCCAAATTGCTAAAAGTAGCGAGCTGACGGTCAAACAGTAGCGAATTTGCAAGTAGAGTAGCCCAATTTTTTGTTTAGTCAAATCGAATCAAATCAAATGTTTATTCAGGTAAAAGTACATACATACAAGATGACTTACAAACATAATGTTAGATATCTAGATAGCGACAGTACATACCGACAGACGACATTCAAATTTAGTAAGTTTATCTTCCTTCTTTGATAGAACAGACTTGATGCTCATCTGCTAATGACTTACCTCCGATATACTTTGTCTGTGTTTTAATGTTTCACTGTGTTTCTTTAAATCACTTCCATGAGCTCTTATCTCAGTTCTACAAACTTTACAATAAGCCTTATTTCCATCTTCTTTCACTTCAGCCAACCACTTTCCAAACACGGGATCCTTAAGCCAGGACATCTGAAACGCTTCCTGGTATTTAGACCACTTCCCCACTTTACACTTCTTTATCTTAACACTTAAGCAAATTCTAAAAGTAACAGCGGTAACATCTTTTCTATATGCGGTAACTTGTGTCGAACTATCCTTCTGGAGGTCAGAGCCACACTAACAATGCAAGCACAGATGAAGTTGCCAAGTTCACTGTATGCTAATCCGCTCTAACGACAGTCATTTGATTCTTGGAAACACCTAAAGAGAAACCTAATATTTACAGTAGGCAACAGTGGGAGGTCACTTAACATAGACAGTACCCGGGATGAAGTATTAATGACAATTAAGGTTGGGAAATCTATAGCCCCTGGGGAGGATTATCTTGCCTTGCGGTTACTTTTTCTTTGGGAAGTTCCTAGGATCAACGTCCCCAGGGGGTCCGTCTCTGACCAGGCCTCCTGCGGTAAGTGGTCTATTCAATCAAGCTGTTGGACGCGGCTGTGATTTGTACACATGACATTATAAAAAGCATAAAAATCATCATTGAGTTTCTTAACATTAATAGCCCAACTTGTTTTTAAAGTAGCCCAAAAAGTCGCAAGTAGCGAAAATAAAAGTTTGGGAGCGCGGGGCTCTGAAAAGTAGCCCAATTCGCTACTTGTAGCCCAATCTGGCATCCCCGTGTCGGGAGCACTTTCGCGCTCCCAACAAAAAAAAAAATCCCTATGTGTGCTTGGCGTTTTGGGTGCTTGAGTGGCAAAACTAAAAAGTGTATACTCTTTTTACTCTCCTGACATTAATTCTCAAGCTACGTCTTTCATTTTGGTAGCAATGTGTTCGCAATAAAATTCTATAGAAGAACATATGTAAAAAAGATCACCAAAGGTAGAGGTATACCAGCACGAAATAAAGAACTACGTAGATGACTCACCGTGAGCACCAAACAGCAACAAAATGTTTATACTCCTGGGATTGTTGTCAACTCCACACTTGTCCTACAGCGTTAAATTTGGTATCACTGGACTCGCAATGAAATTCCCAACGCAGAGATATGACTATA
The DNA here is from genome assembly GCF_040958095.1 of Procambarus clarkii. Taxonomy (NCBI): domain Eukaryota; kingdom Metazoa; phylum Arthropoda; class Malacostraca; order Decapoda; family Cambaridae; genus Procambarus; species Procambarus clarkii. Next base: position 727,718 of record NC_091216.1, read on the forward strand.
AACGTAGAATCATGGTCGCGGCTGACCTGCAAGAGTGTGGGAAGTGGCCGTAGCGTTATCTGGCATCTTGGACGCGAGGACACATGCGGGATACGGGGCTTTGAAAGTTTCTACTTATTTCACTGACCTGACATTATTTTTCTATGTACGTCTTTCATTTTTGTGGCAATGTGTTCGCAATAGAATGTTCTATGAGAACCTACGTAAAAAAGATCAACAAAGCGTAAGTTAGATTAGCGCCACATATAAAACTACCCTGGTACATATCCGTGAGCGTCAAACACCAACGAAATGTTTTTACTGTTGTTATGTTTGTCAAGTCTATACTTGTGGCACACAGTTATTTTTGGTTGTATATTGATTGGAATAAAATTCCCTATACAGACATATGCCTATAAAACATAATATGGGGGAAGCCCTACCAGTATCAATGCCTAAAGTCACCCTACTGGAACCCGTTTGGGACACTCTTACACACACCCGCTACACCCAAATTTTTTTTTATGAAGTTTCGAGTCTACTTACGGCAGTTTATGTGATATAGTGTTCATTCCGGTATCAAAATACTCGCAATAAATTATACTATACAAACATGGACCAATTATGTGTACTTACCAAGGAAAAGCTGATCGTGGAACAATAAGTTGAGCATTTTTTCTCCACTCCGCCTTCTTCAGGTCAACATTCCTGAAGTTGCTCAACAGATGTTTCGTAAGTGGAGTGAAGCTGTTGCGGGTGGTTACTTCTTCACCACCCAATACACCCTTTTCCGGTTGTAATTGGTGTAGCAGGGAATAATACAGAGTGCAACATCACAGGTCTTGCATCCTACGTTGGTGTCCTTCCTTTTACCAGACCGTGGGTACGCATGACACCTGAGACGTTTGGGCAGTCTGTAAAGTTCATGTTTCAGTTTGTAGTTTAGCCGATATTTTGAATCAACAATACGCCCTTCTCTTTTCGGTGTAGGTGCAACACTTGAGTCAGAGTCATCTGTCACAACCGTCTCGTCAAATGGCTGTGTGCCAGACATCTCGGGTTCTGATTCTGTTGCGGCTTCAGCTCGAGATGTTGAAGTAAACAAAGGCCGCCTCACACCAGATGGTCCGGGAGTTGGCACGGCGTCAGCATAGGCAGGACCTGTGTCATCATTTATGTCTGGAGCATGCACCAAGTGTGTAGATGCTGTTGCTGTTGCAGGCCACTCTTCCGTGCCCCAGTTCAATAGGGACCAAATTGCCACCTCGTGAAACTGTAGCAATGATAGCCTCTTGCGATCACTGGTGTTGTATTTGTACAAAACAAAGGCATTATGCAATGCCATTTGCAGAAAATAAAACGTTATCTTTTTGGTCCACTTGTGAGTTTTCCTGGTAAAATGGTAATACTTCACCATTTGATCGAAGTGGTCCACACCTTTCATGAACTTATTGTACTCGCAAATTGCAGTAGGTTTGTTCACTGTTACCTGTTGTATTCCAGTTGTTCCGTCGCGTTTACGAATTCGTTTCCTTCGCTGAACTTGCTGAGTGTCTGCATTGTGGATGTTGGTAATGATTGAAACCACTCGCTTGTCTTTCCACAGTAGAAGGAAGGTGTTATCTATGCGGCGGTGTACGGTGGTATCCAGTGGAAGTCTACCCTTGGCTATAGCTTGCAATTCCCTTGGGGCGCCACGTATTAGTCTAATTGTGCCACATGTGTAGACCCCAAGTTCTCTCAACTTCTCTGTTGGGGTAACCGAGTTGTCGTAATTATCCATGTACAGATAGTGACCCTTGTTCACTAGAGGCCGAATCAACCCCGTAACTGTTTCCATTATCGTCTTATCAATACCTGAATAAACGTCAAAGTCATATGTATCCAGATATTGATTCAGCAAGCATATATAGTTTCACACCATATTTGTCTGGTTTGTTTGGATTGTACACTTTGAACGAGAGTCGGCCACGCCACGCCATTGTACCTTCATCTAAACACAACTCTCTCTTTGGCATGTAAGCGTCTGCAAACCTTTGTTTTAAATAATCCATCACTGGTCTCACTTTTATCAACTTATCAGTATTGTGCAAGGGAACTGCATTGTTATTGAATGTATGGCAAAACTGGCTTATATGCTGGAAACGTTTCGTCGTCATAAACAAGTTGAAGAACCGAACATGCCATGGTTTTGATGTTTGCCAATACATCCTCATATTTGGGAGCCTGTTTATCCCCATCAATATGCATAGTCCCAAAAATCTGGCCATTTCTTTGACCTTCACTGGTTTCCAAATATCTTCGACATTTTCATTGGCCATCCGGAATATCTGTGAGGCAGTTAAAGAACAGTTAAATAAATGATAGTTCACTCGTAGGTTTGGGAATGGTCATACCAGGGGTTCCAGTAAAATCATCAATAATTGGGGGAGTGTTGCTACGACTCAAGGCATCACTAGCCCTAGGCTGCCGAGTACGTACTGGACGTGTACGCCTTTGAGGAGGCTCAGATGAATCTTCCTCACTTTCCTCATCACTTATCAATTCCATGCTAAGATCACGGCTAGAACCACTTTCCACAGTTTGTGGTGTTTTCCCACGACGAGAAACATTTCGTGTACTTAGCTTTCTTTGTGGTTTACATACATCATGTGTGCGCCTTGTTGTAGGAGGCGGCGGTGCCGGTGCCTCCTCCTCCTCCTCGGTGATGTCGTCAGTCTCTTCATCACTCGTTGCTGTCTCATTCGCTCCATGGTCCTGAACGCCACTATACTCTTTGTAATAATCCAAATCACCTTCAATGCCCTCAATATCACCTTCATCATACTCCAGCTCGGATAAGGCTTCCACGAGGCCGGGAATTTTTGTTGGTGTTAGTTTCACTCTACTGTACTTCCTATAGATCATACTTATTTTGTCCTCTTTCGATGAACTGGACGATCCCTTTGGCGAAGAACGGCTTGGGCTTTGAGCTGGATCCATTGTAAATGAATGTATTTGGTATAATACACACGGGAACGGGTAAAACTGCTGAAAATCGCTCGAGTTTGGCACGCAAGGGAAGAGTGATCCACCCACTACACGTGACAAGAAAACAATGGGCCGGTCACGTGACCGCATAGGCCGACGTGCCACGCGGCCTAGTGGAAAGAACGAGAACTTCATGGCACGCAGTTTGAAACAAACCCAAAGTAAATCGGAATTTAAATTGGATTTTATACAATTATTTTTTAATCAGACATAAATTTATGTGTTTTGTGCGGAAGCGAGTAACCGAAAACGGACACAAAGTTATGTCCGGGGTGGGTGGGGAGGGGGTAAAAGTGATAACTTATAGTGGCCAGAATACGTTTGGGATATAGACGTATCAGTCTATATCTAGCAGCTTTCTCAAACCCTAAATGTCAAGTAAACAATGTGTCAACTTTGTGAAAGAGAAAACATGCACTCACTTGAACATTATATTGTAGAATGTCCCATATTGACTGATTTTCGCCCTCCTGGGCTAAGGTATGCTGAACTCTGTAACTACTATACGAGTACTGGAACACTTGATGATATATTTGACTTGTACCCTAGATTGACCATTTAATGTATCAATTATGCAATGTATGTATGTGACGTAACTATATAACCTAAGCTTGTAAAAGCGCCTTAATCACCTTCAGTGATTAAGTGCTTAAGTGCTCACGAGTTTCTTTATCAGCTATTTCACCCTGTCATAGTAAAAGAGACAAATGTATGTGAATGCATGTGTGCGTATATATATATATATGTACGTATATATGTGTGTGTGTATGTATATGTATGTGTATAAAGTATATGTGGAAGCTGATCAGAATTACATTTCACGTTGTAAATGCACATTAATGACACAATGTAAAAGACATGTCGCTCACTGGCCACCAGAGGGCCAGGACGTGCTCGCTTGACCTGCCAGTTGTCGCCTGGTGCTCAGTGGAGGGAGGTGTGGATTGTGGTGTGGTGCGCCCGCTGGCCGGAGGGCCCGGCTGGTGGTATGGTGGTTGGTGGTGTGTCCCGCGTACGGCGGGTGGACACGGTGTGCCTTGACTTTTCCGGGGCTGTGGACTGGCCGCTTGTGGAAATTGCCATCGTCGATGTGCTCAACGTGGATTTGGTCAGGCTGGAAAGGCTATCCCCTACTCGGGTGGCGGTGGCCTTCTGCAAGGGCTTGCTGTACAGGGAGTTCGTGGCACGTTGGGCCGGCCACTCGGTTCAAGTCTCCACCTCGGCTGTGTCTGTGGCCGTTTCGGGTCCCTGGGGGGCCGTGCAGTATGTCAGCATTCATGGTGTACCTGTGACGTTCTCCGAGATCGAGCTGCAGTCTGCGTTTGCGAAGTATGGGGTGGTGATGTTTCACCGCTTCAACCTTTTGAGTGCGGGCTGCGTACAGGCACTCGTATGCTAGGTGTGAAGATTACGTCACCTGTTCCGTCTAGACTTCTGTATCGGGGGCTCTCGCTCAGGGTTTTTTATCAGGGCCAGACTCGCACTTGTTTCCGGTGTGGTACTAAGGGCCATGTGGCGGCCGGCTGTGATGCTCCTCGAGCTGTGGCTCCCTCAGTTTTCTTGGAGGGGGACTTTCCCTGTTTGGATACGCGTGGGACTTCATCATCGCCTTCTCGCCCTGACCGGGTGCCTGGGGTGGTGCCTGGGGTGGTTCCTGTGGCGGGTTCGGCGGGTGCTCCCTCTGACCCTGTTTGGTCTGGCCATGATACGTCTGCTCCACAGGTGTGCTCTGTGGACCAGGGGGTTCCTGCCTCGGGAGTTCTCCATTCGGTGGGGGCGGAGGTGCATCCGCGGCCGGAGGCTTCCGTGCGGTCCTCGGCTGTTGATGTGGTGCCTGCCTCCCCTGCTGAAGATTGTCTGCTGCCCGGGGCTGCCGGGATTGTGGTGAGTGAAACCTCTTCCTTGCCCTCTGCCTCTTCCCTGCCCTCAGTCTCTGTGTCAACTCCCTCGTCACATTCGGAGGTCTCCTCGCCCCCTGGTTCGTCTTCACCTGCGCCTGCTGTATCGTCCGTGGTGGATGCCCCCTGTGAGCTGGAGTGTGATCTCCTGCCTCCTGGGCCTGCTCCTTCTTCGTCTCCAGTCCCCCGGGCGTGATGGTGGGCTGTTGCCCCGTGCTGTGGAGGTTGCTGTTCTGCATGACCGTGCTTCCTCGGCTTTGGGGCCGCCCGCGTCGGGTTCTTCTGGGGCACCCCTTGCTGGGGGTCATTGTTCCAACGATCAGCAGCCTCATGTGAAGCGCCGTCATACGGCTCGGGATGCGTCGCCTCGTCGGTTGTGGGCGGAGGGCGGTATTGCTATGGAGGATGCAGGCGTGGACGTCGAGGTAATGTCTTCTGTGGTGTTTCCAGTGTTGGTAGATGTGCCTCCTGCCGGTGGCTCCCCTGGGTGGGTGGCTTCTCGCGGTGCCTGGGACCTGGTGGTCGTGTTATCTAAAGATGGCCGTCAGGGGGCTTCGGAGGAGCCCCCACCGGTTGGCGGGGGCTCTGTGGCTCCGGTGGAGGGCTCCTCCGTGAGGCTGGGTGCGGCGCCTGGTGTTGTTCGCTGTGATTGCCCTGGGGTCTAGGTTGATGTGCGGCCGGCGTGTCGCGACGAGTTGGGGGTGTCCTGAGGTTGTCCCGATGGCGCCCTCTGTTGTATGTGCGTCCTTGAATGTTCAGGGTTTGAATGCTCTTAGGGTCCAGTTGGGCCTGTTGGATGTTCTGCGGGAGCAACGTGTGGATGTAGCTCTCATTCAAGAGCATAATGTGCATGATGTGTCTGTGTTGCAGTGTCTGAGCGTGCATTATCATGTGGTGCTCAACCCGCCGAGGACGCCTTTCAGGGGGACCCTTATGTTGTTTTCTCGGAGGGCTTCTTTCTCCGTGCTTCACACGGAGTTGGACGAGGATGGGTGGGTGTTATATGTGAGGGTGGAGTTTTTGGGGGTCGTTATTCCGTTCTTGACGGTGTATGCCCCGTCGGGTGCGGCGCGCCATCGGGAGAGGGAGGAGTTCTTTCGGGTGGGGCTTCTCCCTTTCTTGCGACTTGATATGCAGGGCATGATTTTTTGGTGGGGACTTTAATTGTGTGACGAGTGCACGGGATTGTTGTAGTGCTCGTCCATAGAATGTCTCGGGTGCGCTGCTGGAGGTGGTGCATTCATGCGGTTTCCGGGACGCTGCTTTGCTCTTTGAAGGCGAGTTGTCATTTATGTTTGCTGCACGTGGGGTGCGTCCGCGGATAGATCGGGTGTATGTCAATGGTGAGGAATGTACGGTGTGTGATTTTCGCACTGTGCCAGTTGCGTTCTCCGACCACAGTTTGGTGGTGGTCCGGATTGGGGTGCCCAGTCAGGTGCGAGTAGGTGCGGGGTGGTGGAAGCTAAATTGTGGGTTGTTGCGTTGTCCGCGGGTCTGTCGTCAGTTTCGATGTTGGTGGGTCGGGATTCGAGCCCGGCAGTGTGCGTCTCCGTCTATATTAGAGTTGTGGGAGTGGTGTAAGGTGCAGTGTCGTTTGTTCTTTCGCATGGTTGCTAAACGCGAGGCTGCTGGGCGTATTGGGTTGCTGCGGTTGTTACAGGCATGGCTATCGAGGCTGTGTGTACGATTCAATGCTGGTGTTGATTGTTTTGATGAGATTGTGGTCTGCAAGGCGCGTATTTGCGGGCTGCGGAATGAGTGGGCGGAGGGTGTGCGTGTGAGGGCTCGTGTGAGTGAGCGTGTGGACAGGGAACGGATTTCTCCATTTCTTTTAGGGAAAGTACGGGCCACGCGGGACTCTGTTCTTTTTACAGCCCTGCAGCGGCCGGATGGGACCGTTGTTTCGGACACTGGTGGGGTGTTGCATTATGTTCGGCAGGAGTCGGCTGCGCTATATGCGGAGGTGGCTGGGGACGCCGCGCTTGCGGAGGATTTCTTGGGTCGGTGCGTTCCTGGGTTGTCGGTTGCGGAATGTGCTGGTCTGGTGAAGGAGGTTTCCTTGGCGGAGCTGTTTGCGGTGGTGCGGTCATTTCATTCCGGGAAGGTGCCGGGTTTGGATGGTCTTCCTGTTGAGTTCTATGTCGCCTTTTGGGATGTGTTGGGGGATGTTTTTCTGGAGGTGGTCCGGTCTTGTCTTCAGGGGTGCGTTCTGCCTGTATCTCAGTGTGTTGGGATTGTGTGGCTTCTCCCGAAGCCGGGCAATTTGCGGTTTTTCTCGAACTGGCGGCCCATTACTTTGTTGAATGTAGACTACAAGATCCTGTCTAAGGTCTTGGCTAGTCGGTGTCGCAGTGTTGTGGCATCTGTTGTCTCTGTGGATCAGTTTTGTGGTGTTCTGGGTCGGTCTTTGTTGCAATGCAATGCATTGCTTCATGATGTACTCTTGTACGTGTCCGGCTCTCGCTCGTCGGCGGCAATGCTTTGTCTGGATTGGTCGAAAGCTTTTGACCGTGTGTCGCTCGATTTTGTTTCGTGTGTTAGGGCGGCTGGGGCTTCCACCCTTGTTTGTTCATTGGGTGCGCATGTTGTATGCTCAATGTTGTAGTCGGGTCTGTGTAAATGGTTTTTTGAGTGATTCTTTCCCTGTGCGTCGCTCGGTGCGGCAGGGTTGTCCGCTTTCTATGCTCCTGTATATTGTCTTTCAGGAGCCTTTTTTTCGGGCGATCAAGGAGTGTCCATTGATCGTTCTCCCCCCCATCCCCGGCTGCCGTCAGGTCTTCGGTTGCTCATCTGCGGCTATGCGGATGATACCGTCCAGTTCATGGCTTCGGAGTGGTCGGTTGGGGCTGTCCAGGTCGTGGTTGAGAGGTTTGAGTTGGCCACTGGGGCCCGGGTTAACCGTGAGAAGTCCGGTCTTCTGGGACTTGGTGGGTGGCCCTCTCGCCGTGTGTGAGTGGGGTTGTGGTTTCCGGTTGTCGCTTCTATGCAGGTTTTGGGGCTTACCTGGTTCGCTTCCTATGAGCAGTCTTTGGCTTGCAATTGGGGTGCGGTTTCCCGTAGTGTCGGTGTTGCGATTGGGTTGTTGGCTGTGCGCCCGTTGACAATTTATCAGCGGGCGCTGCTTGTTAATTGCAAGGTTTTGTCGTGGGTCTGGTTCGTGGCTCGGTGCTTCCCCCTGGATTGCAAGCTGGCTTTCGGGATGGAACGCCAGGTATATCATTATGTGTGGTGCGGTCCTTACCACCCGATTCGCTGGTCGACGTTGGTGTTGGCTGTGCGGGAGGGTGGGGTGGGCATTCCTGATGTGTTTACTAGGGCTCGGGCCCTGTTCTGGGTCTCGTTGTGTCATGGGTTCGAGTTGGGTGGGGGCTCAATGCTTTAGGTATTTGTTATTGCTCTGTTCGGTTTAGCTTTTTGGTGTTTATCGGGAGGCGGCAGTCTGCACCCCTCCTGTTTACTCTAGGGCGGTGGCCATTCTTCGGGAGGTCTGCCGTTGTCCGGGTTTCATGTTCTTGTCGGTTAAGGCGGTGTATAGGGTTTTATATCGTCGTGTTCTGCCGCGGGTGGAGGGTTTATTCCCGTGTTGGGATTGGGGGGATGTGTGGGCAGCGCTGGGGGCTCGGTTTCTGGCTCCGCAACAGCAGGAATTGTTGTTTCGGTTCTTGCATTTGTCGTTGGCGACGAATGTGAGGTTGTGCATGCTGGGTTTATGTGCCTCTGACGCGTGTGTGCATTGTGGCCTCCCTGAGATGTAGGTGCATGTCTTTTACTTTTGTGAGCGGTTGCAGGGCTTGCTTGATTGGTTTTCGGACGTGTTAGTTGGGTTTTGTGGGCCGGGGTGTCGGGATGACCTTTTGAGGTTTTTGTTTTTGTCCTTTCCGCGGGGGTCGCACCGGGTGCGCAATGCGCTATGTCTTCTCGTTGCTGACTTTGTGTATTGTGTGTGGGTGGGTCGGAGGGAGGGTTATGGGGTTGCTAGGCTTTTAGGTTTTTTGAGAGGCCGTTTGCGGTTCACGTGGTGGTGGGTGTAGCGTGCGTTTCCGAGCGAGTTTTGTGGTTGGTTCACGGGTGGGTATATGTGTGGGGTTGCTTTTGGGTGTGTGGTCGTGGGTCGGGCTTTTGGTTGGTGGTTGTGGGTTGGGGGGTGGGTCTTCTTCGTTTTCATCTTAGGTACCCGGCCCTCCGGTTGGCCTTCTCGGGGGAGATGGGCTGGGTGTGTGAGTGGTTGCTCCAGTGGTTGTGTGTTCGGTTTGTTGTGTGTGTGTGTGTGTGTGTGTGTGGGTATGCTTCTTTGCTAGCTCCTGCGTGGGCTGTTGCTTGTGCCCTGTGTGGGTTGGTGCAGCTGTTTTGTTGCAAATTTTGTTGCTAAATTGATGTTATTCCTGGTGTGTGTATGTTTGGGGTGCGAGTGTCTCAGTGTTTTGCTGTTCGTCCCTTGTTCTTTCTTGGGATTGTCATGTAGTTGTGCCTGGGCCTTGGCCGTAATTTGTTTTATGTTACTTATATATTTTGTGTACAGTGTGCTTCTGCTTTGTGTTATTTATGTGATTGTGTGCATCTTGTGTGTGTGTGTGTGTATTGGTTTATTCTGTGTACGTTTCTTGTGTCTTACTATGTACATGTATTTGTTGTGTGTCCATTTGTATGTTTAACTTTGTATTCAGACTCGTGATGTATTACTTTTTGTTTATTTTTTATTTATTTGTTTTGTGTTTATTATTATGTTCTTATTGTATGTTCTTGTTATTATGTTCTTGTCTGGTGTCTTGTGCTATACTTTGTATATTTCTTTTATAAAAATAAAAAGAAATGTAAAAAACACATTGAACACTTTATGTAGGGCATATGTAAATCTGTGTATCTATGTATTTATGCATGTAGGTTAGCTTAGCATTTTAAATGCACCGAATCACCTGCTGTGGTTGATAGTGCAATAAATCCCTGAACTATATGTTTAACACATCTCTAACCCTGTCCATGGACGACAGAAGAAAATGTATATATGCTGGTTAGCATTGCAAATAAGTGGCCACGTCTGTGGTAGAACAAAAAAAAAAAACTCAGAGGATGAAGGGGAGGGGGTTGTAAATGCTGGTATGGTGGTGTGTTCACTCCCAGGATGGAGGGGGGGGTTGTAAATGCTGGTATGGTGGTGTGTTCACTCACAGGATGGAGGGGGGGGGGGTTGTACATGCTGGTATGGTGGGTGTTCACTCCCAGGATGGAGGGGGGGGGTTGTAAATGCTGGTATGGTGGTGTGTTCACTCACAGGATGGAGGGGGGGGTTGTACATGCTGGTATGGTGGTGTGTTCACTCCCAGGATGGAGGGGGGGGTTGTAAATGCTGGTATGGTGGTGTGTTCACTCACAGGATGGAGGGGGGGGGGTTGTACATGCTGGTATGGTGGGTGTTCAATCACAGGATGGTGGGTTGTACATGCTGGTATGATGGGGTGTTCACTCACAGGATGGTGGGTTGTACATGCTGGTATGGTGGGTGTTCACTCACAGGATGGGGTGAGAGGTTGTACATGCCTGGTATGGTGGGTGTTCACTCACAGGATGGGGGGGAAGAGGTTGTACATGCCAGTATGGTGGGTGTTCACTCACAGGATGGAGGGGGAGAGGTTGTACATGCCAGTATGGATGGGTGTTCACTAACAGGATGGAGGGGGGGTTGTACATGCTGGTATGATGGGTGTTCACTCACAGGATGGGGGGGGCTGTACATGCTGGTATGGATGGGGTGTTCACTCACAGGATGGGGGGGTTGTACACACTGGTATGGTGGGTGTTCACTCACAGGATGGGGGTGTTGTACACACTGGTATGGTGGGTGTTCAATCACAGGATGGAGGAAGGGGATTGTACATGCCGGTGTGGTGAGTGTTCACTCACAGGAAGGGAGGGGGTTGTACATGCCGGTATGGTGGATGTTCACTCACAGGATGGCGGGGGGGGGGGTGGTTGTACATGTTGGTATAGTGGGTGTTCACTCACAGGGTGGGGGGGTGTACACGCGGGTATGGTGGGTGTTCACTCACAGGATGGGGGGTGCATATGCTGGTATGGTGGGTGTTCACTCACAGGATGGGGGGGGGGTTGTACATGCTGGTATTGTGGGTGTTCACTCCCAGGATGGGGGGGGGGTTGTATATGCTGGTATGGTGGGTGTTCACTCACAGGATGGGGGGGGGTTGTACATGCTGGTATGATGGGGATTTCACTCACAGGATGGAGGGGGGGTGTACATGTCAGTATGGTGGGTGTTCACTCACAGGATTGGGGGGGGGGTTGTACATGTCTTTATGGAGGGTGTTTACTCATAGGATTAGGGGGGGGGGTTGTACCTGCCGGTATGGTGGGTGTTCACTCACAGGATGGGGGGGGGGGTTGTACATGCTGGTATGGTGGTGTGTTCACTCACAGGATGGGGGGGGGGTTGTACATGCTGGTATGGTGGGTGTTCATTGACAGGATGGGGGGGGGTTGTACATGCTGGTATGGTGGGTGTTCACTCACAGGATGGGGGGGGTTGTACATGCTGGTATGGTGGGTGTTCACTCACAGGATGGGGGGGGGGTTGTACATGCTGGTATGGTGGGTGTTCACTCACAGGATGGGGGGGGGTTGTACATGCTGGTATGGTGGGTGTTCACTTGACAGGATGGGGGGGGGGGTTGTACATGCTGGTATGGTGGGTGTTCACTCACAGGATGGGGGGGGGTTGTACATGCTGGTATGGTGGGTGTTACTCACAGGATGGGGGGGGTTGTACATGCTGGTATGGTGGTGTGTTAACTCACAGGATGGGGGGGGGTTGTACATGCTGGTATGGTGGGTGTTCACTCACAGGATGGGGGGGTTGTACATGCTGGTATGGTGGTGTGTTAACTCACAGGATGGGGGGGGGGTTGTACATGCTGGTATGGTGGTGTGTTAACTCACAGGATGGGGGGGGGGTTGTACATGCTGGTATGGTGGGTGTTCACTCACAGGATAGGGGGGGGTTGTACATGCTGGTATGGGTGGGTGATCACTCACAGGATGGGAGGGGGGGTTGTACATGCTGGTATGGTGGGAGATCACTCAAAGGATGCGGCGGGGTGTACATGCCAGTATCTTGACGGTTTATTTTGAGATGATCCGGGGCTTTTTAGTGTCAATCACAAGGATGGGGGGGGAGTTTGTGCATGCCGGTGTGGTGGGGTGGTGCACTCAAGGATAGGGGCGGGTTTACATAAGTGTATGGTGTTGTGTTAAACTGACAAGATGATGGGGGAGGGTTGTACATGCTGGTATGGTTGGGTGTCACTCACAGGAAATGGTGGTTGTACTGCTGTATGGTGGGGTGTTCACTCACTGGATGAAGGGGGGTCTACATCCTGGTATAGTGGATGTCATTCACAGGAAGGGGGGGGGGGGGTTTGTAGATGTCGGTATGGTGGATGTTCACTCACAGGATGGGGGGGGGTTTGTACATGTCGGTATGGTGGATGTTCACTCACAGGATGGGGGGGGTTGTGCATGTTGGTATGGTGGATGTTCACTCACAGGATGGGGGGAGGGGGTTGTACATGCAGGTATGGTGGGGTGTTCACTCACAGGAAGGGGGGGGTTGTACATGCCGGTATGGTGGGTGTTCACGTCACAGGATGGGGGGAGGGGGTTGTACATGCAGGTATGGTGGGGTGTTCACTCACAGGAAGGGGGGGGTTGTACATGCCGGTATGGTGGGTGTTCACTCACAGGATGGGAGGGGGTTGTACATGCCGGTATGGTGGTGTGCACTCAAAGGATGGGGGGGTGGTTGTACATACGGGCAATGGTGGTGTGTTAACTCACAGGATGATGGGGGGGGGGGTTGTACATGCTGGTATGGTTGGGTGTTCACTCACAGGATGGGGGGTTGTACATGCTGGTATGGTGGTGTGTTAACTCACAGGATGAAGGGGGGGGGGGTTGTACATGCTGGTATGGTTGGGTGTTCACTCATAGGAAGAAGGGGGGGGTTCTACATTCTGGTATGGTGGATGTTCACTCACAGGATGGTGGGGGAGTTTGTACATGCTGGTATGGTAGGTGTTCACTCACAGGATGGAGGGGGGGGTGGACATGCTGGTATGGTGGGTGTTCACTCACAAGATGAGGGGGGGGTTGTACATGCTAGTATGGTGGGTGTTCACTCACAGGATGGGGGGGTTGTGCATGCCGGTATGGTGGGTGTTAACTCACAGGATTTTACATGCTGATATGGTGGGTACTCACTCACAGGATGGGGGGGGGTCATGCCGGTATGGTGGGTGTTCACTCACACAGGAAGGGGGGGGGAGGGTTGTACATGCTGGTATGGTGGGTGTTCACTAACAGGATGGGGGGGTCATGCCGGTATGGTGGGTGTTCACTCACACAGAATGGGGAGGGTTGTACATGCTGGTATGGTGGGTGTTCACTAAGAGGATGGGGGTGGGGGTCATGCCGGTATGGTGGGTGTTCACTCACACAGGATGGGGGTGGATGAGGGTTGTACATGCTGGTATGGTGGGTGTTTACTCACAGGATGGGACGGGGGGGGGGCTGTACATGATGGTATGGTGGGGTGTTCATCCACAGGAAGGGGGGGGGGTTGTACATGCCGGTATGGTGGGTGTTCACTCACAGGATGGGGGGGGGTTGTGCATGCTGGTATGGTGGGGTGTTCACTCACAGGATGAATGAAGGGGGGGGGGGGGTTCTACATTATGGTATGGTGGGTGTTCACTCACAAGATTGTGTGGGAGGGAGAGGTGTTGCACATTCTGGTATGGTGGAATGTTCACTCAAAGAATGGAGGGGTGGTTACATGCTGGTATGGTGGGTGTTCACTCACAGGTTGGGGAGGGGTGGACATGCTGGTATGGTGGGTGTTCACTCACAAGATGAGGGGGGGGGGTTGTACATGCTGGTATAGTGGGTGTACACTAACAGGATGGGGGGGGGTTGTACATGCTGGTATGTTCACTCACAGGATGGGGGGGGGGTTGTACACACTGGTATGGTGGGTTGTTCACCCACAGGATGGGGAGGGATGTACATGTTGGTATGGTGGGTGTTCACTCACAGGATAAGTGGGGGGTAGTTCATACCGGTATGGTGGGAGATCACTCACAGGATGGGAGGGGGTTGTACATGCTGGTATGGTGGGAGATCACTCAAAGGATGCGGCGGGGTGTACATGCCAGTATCTTGAGGTTATCTTGAGATGATTCCGGGGCTTTTTAGTGTCCCCGCGGCTCGTACTCGACCAGGCCTCCACCCCCCAGGAAGCAGCCCGTGACAGCTGACTAACACCCAGGTACCTTTTTTACTGCTAGGTAACAGGAGCATAGGGTGAAAGAAACTTTGCCCACTCTTTCTCGCCGGCGCCCGGGATCGAACACAGGACCACAGGATCACAAGTCCAGCGTGCTGTCCGCTCGGCCGACCAGCTCCCCATATTGTGGGTGTTCACTCACAGGATGGGGGGAGGGGGGGTGGGTGGGTTGTACATGATGGTACGGTGGGTGTTCACTCCCAGGATGGGGGGGGGGAGTTGTACATGCTGGTATGGTGGGTTTCCACTCACAGGAAGGGAGGGGGGGTTGTACATGCTGGTATGGTGGGTGTTCACTCACAGGATGGGGGGGTTGTACATGCTGGTATGGTGGGTTTTCACTCACAGGATTAGGGGGGGGGGGGGTTGTACATGCTGGTATGGTGGGTTTCCACTCACAGGAAGGGAGGGGGGTTGTACATGCCGGTATGGTGGGTGTTCGCTCATAGGATGGGAGGGGGGGTTGTACATGCCAGTATGGTGGGCGTTCACTCACAGGATGGAGGGGTTGTACATGCTGGTATGGTGGGTGTTCACTCACAGGATGAGGGGGGGTTGTACATGCTGGTATGGTGTGGTGTTCACTCACAGGATGAAGGGGGGGGGTCTACATTCTTGTATGGTGGGGTGTTCACTCACAGGATGAAGGAGGGAGTTCTACATTCTGGTATGGTGAGTGTTCACTCACAGGATTGTGTGGGAGGGGGTGTTGCACATTCTGGTATGGTGGGGTGTTCACTCACAGGATGGGAGGGGGTTGTACATGCTGGTATGGCGGGTGTTCACTCACAGGATGGGGGGGGGTTGTACATGCCAGTATGTTGGGCGTTCACTCGCAGGATGGGAGGGGGTGTTGTGCATGCCGGTATGGTGGAAGTTAACTCACAGGATGGGAGGGGGGGGGGTTGTGCATGTCGGTATGGTGGGTGTTAACTCACACAGAATGCGGGGGGGAGGTTTGTACATGCAGGTATGGTGGGTGTTCAGTAACAGGATGGGGGGGGTCATGCCGGTATGGTGGGTGTTCACTCACACAGGATGGGGAGGGTTGTACATGCTGGTATAGTGGTGTGTTAACTCACATAATGAGGGGGGGGGGTTGTACATGCTGGTATGGTGGGGTGTTCACCCACAGGATGAGGGGAGGTTGTACATGCTGGTATGGTGGGTTGTTCATCCACAGGATGGGGAGGGTTGTAAATGTTGGTATGGTGGGTGTTTACTCACAGGATGGGGAGGGGGTGTACATGCTGGTATGGTGGGTGTTCATTCACAGGATAAGGGGGGGGTAGTTCATACCGGTATGGTGGGAGATCACTCACAGGATGGGAGGGGGTTGTACATGCTGGTATGGTGGGAGATCACTCAAAGGATGCGGCGGGGTGTACATGCCAGTATCTGAGGTTATCTTGAGATGATTCCGCGGCTTTTTAGTGTCCCCGCGGCCCGGTACTCGACCAGGCCTCCAGGATGCAGCCCGTGACAGCTTACTAACACCCAGGTACCTATTTTACTGCTAGGTAACAGGGGCATAGGGTGAAAGAAACTCTGCCTACTGTTTCTCGCCGGCGCCCGGGATCGAATCCGGGACCACTGGATCACAAGTCCAGCGTGCTGTCCGCTCGGCCGACCAGCTCCCCGTATTGTGGGTGTTCACTCACAGGATGGGGGTGGAGTGGGTTGTACATGCTGGTGCGGCGGGTGTTCACTCCCAGGATGGGGGGGGGGTTGTGCATGCTGGTATAGTGGGTGTTCACTCACAGGATGGGGGGGGTGGACATGCTGGTATGGTGGGTGTTCACTCAAAAGATGAAGGGGGGGGGGGTTGTACATGCTGGTATGGTGGGTGTTCACTCACAGGATGGGAGGGGGTTGTACATGCTGGTAATGTGGGTGTTCACTCACAGGATGGGGGGGGGGTTGTACATGCCAGTATGTTGGGCGTTCACTCACAGGATGGAGGGGGGGGTCATGCCAGTATGGTTGGTGTTCACTCACACTGGATGGGGGGGGGCTGTACATGCTGGTATGGTTGGGTGTTCACTCACTGGATGGGGGGCTGTACATGCTGGTGTGGTGGGGTGTTCACTCACAGGATGAAGGGGGGGTTCTACATTCTGGTATGGTGGGGTGTTCACTCACAGGATGAGAAGGGGTTACATGCTCGTATGGTGGGTGTTCACTCACAGGATGGTGGGGGAATTTGTACATGCTGGTAAGGTAGGTGTTCACTCACAGGATGGCGGGGGGGGGTGGACATGCTGGTATGGTGGGTGTTCACTCACAAGATGAGGGGGGGGGTTGTACATGCTGGTATGGTGGGTGTTCACTCACAGGATGGGAGGGGGTTGTACATGCTGGTATGGTGGGTACTCACTCACAGGATAGGGGGGGGGGTCATGCCGATATGGTGCTTGTTCACTCACACAGGATGGGGGGGAGGGTTGTGTTACCTATCGTTCGTTACGGCTCGTGACCCTACAACAGCCAACTTTAAAAAAGGTCTAGGGTTACTAAACTGCTGTTCACAAGAGCGGGTCACCAGTGTAACCCCTTAATAAGTAATGAGCACTTTGTTAAAATTTTCCTTTAGGACTGAAGAATTATACATATAACTTATAATATATATATTCAATAAAGTATAATATAAAAACACAGATGGTAAAGTTAACTTATACAACCAAACAAAAAGTATTGTCTCTCACATAATATAATACAATAAAATATGGCACAACATGAATGTTACAGACTTAACTCTACAAAGATGTGATCTCTCCTGTCCCGTATCAGCCACTGACCTACATATCTGCAGGAGTCAAAATCATTGCTTCTGCCCCGCGAAATATTGTCAAAGTTAAAATATTTATTAATTCTACAATGGAGCAATATATTGTGACAAGAGTAATCTTAAACTAACTTAATGAATGGTCAATACATATTGGTATAACAAAAATAAGGTAATAATTGCTTTACACAGTAATTAAAATACACATACAAAGGGGAATGATGGCATGCTCACCCAGCAACGGACTATCCCACGACAATTTGCCAGATACAGTTCACACAATTATTATTCACCTCTGTTACCCACATATGATCACATATAAATCATTAGTTCCCGTGGGAAACTGAGTACACAAAGAAATAAAACAATTATTCCCACGATACGTTGGGCCTAACGCCAACAATGTAACATGAAATTATTTTACATAGAACATATAAGTATATCAATATACATACTTGTAATTTATACACAATTATAAAGGTACATATTAATTTATTTAATTACGTATCTTATAGAGGTACGTAAGGGGAGCCGGTCGGCCGAGCGGACAGCACACTGGACTTGTGATCCTGTGGTCCTGGGTTCGATCCCAGGCGCCGGCGAAAAACAATGAGCACAGTTTCTTTCACCCTATGCCCCTGTTACCTAGCAGTAAAATAGGTACCTGGGTGTTAGTCAGCTGTCACGGGCTGCTTCCTGGGGGTGGAGGCTTGGTCGAGGACCGGGCCGCGGGGACACTAAAGCCCCGAAAACATCTCAAGATAACGTAACAGGTTGTACATGCTGGTATGGTGGGTGTTCACTAACAAGATGGGGGGGGGGGGTCATGCCGGTATGGTGGGTGTTCAATCACACAGGATGAGGGGGGTTGTGCATGCTGGTATGGTGGATGTTCACTCACAGGATGAGGGGGGGTTTTACATCCTGGTATGGTGGGGTGTTAACTCATAGGATGAGGGGGGGGGTTGTGCATGCTGGTATGGTGGGTGTTCACTCACAGGATGAGGGGGGGGGGGTTGTACATGCTGGTATGGTGGGTGTTCATTCACAGGATGAGGGGGGTTGTACATGCTGGTATGGTGGGGTGTTCACTCACAGGATGAGGGGGGGTTTTACATCCTGGTATGGTGGGGTGTTAACTCATAGGATGAGGGGGGGGTTGTACATGCTGGTATGGTGGGTGTTCACTCACAGGATGAGGGGGGGGGGTTGTACATGCTGGTATGGTCGGTGTTCATTCACAGGATGAGGGGGGTTGTACATGCTGGTATGGTGGGGTGTTCACTCACAGGATGAAGGGGGAGGTGTTGCACATTCTGGTATGGTGGGATGTTCACTCAAAGAATGGGGGGGGTTACGTGCTGGTATGGTGGGTGTTCACTCACAGGTTGGGGGGGGGTTGTACATGCTGGTATGGTGGTATGTTAACTCACAGGATGAAGGGGGGGAGGGTTGTACATGCTGGTATGGTGGGTGTTCACTCACAGGATGGGGGGGGGGTTGTACATGCTGGTATGGTGGGTGTTCACTCACAGGATGGGGGGGGGGGTTGTACATGCTGGTATGTTCACTCACAAGATGGAGAGGGGGGGGTTGTACACACTGGTATGGTGGGTTGTTCATCCACAGGATGGGGAGGGTTGTACTTGTTGGTATGGTGGGTGTTTACACACAGGATAAGGGTGGGGGGGGGGGTTGTCCATGCCGGTATGGTGGGTGTTCACTCACAGGGTGGGAGGGGGTTGTACATGCTGGTATGGTGGGTGTTAACTCACAGGATGGGTGGGGGGGTTGTACATGCCAGTATGGTGTGCGTTCACAGGATGGGAGGGGGGTTGTGCATCCCGGTATGGTGGGTGTTAACTCACAGGATGGGGGGAGGGTTGTACATGCTGGTATGGTGGTGTGTTAACTCACAGGGTGAGGGGGGGGGTTAATGCCGGTATAGTGGGTGTTCACTCACAGGTTGGGGGGAGGGGTTGTACATGCGAGTTTGGTGGTGTGTTAACTCACAGGATGAGGGGGGGGGTGTACATGCTGGTATGGGGTTGGGTGTTCACTCACAGGATGGGGGTTGTACATGCTGGTATGGTGGGTGTTCACTCACAGGATGAGGGGGGGGGGTTGTACATGCTGGTATGGTGGGGTGTTCACTCACAGGATGAAGTGGGGGGGGTTCTACATTCTGGTATGGTGGGTGTTCACTCACAGGATTGTGTGGGAGGAGGATGTTGCACATTCTGGTATGGTGGGGTGTTCACTCACAGAATGGGGGGTGGGGTTACATACTGGTATGGTGGGTGTTCACTCACAGGATGGGGGGGGGTGGACATGCTGGTATGGTGGGGTGTTCACTCACAGGAAGGGGGGGGGTTGTATCTGCTGGTATGGTGGGTGTTCACTCACAGGATGGAGGGGGGGGGGTTGTACATGCCGGTATGGTGGGTGTTCACTCACAGGATGGGAGAGGGGGGTTGTGCATGCCGGTATGGTGGGTGTTAACTCACAGGATTTTACATGCTGGTATGGTGGGTACTCACTCACAGGATAGGGGGGGGGGTCATGCCGGCATGGTGGGTGTTCACTCACACAGGATGGGGGGGGGGAGGGTTGTACATGCTGGTATAGTTGGGTGTACACTCACAGGATGGGGGGTTGTACATGCTGGTATGGTGGGTGTTCACTCACAGGATGAGGGGGGGGGTTGTACATGCTGGTATGGTTGGTGTTCACTCACAGGATGGGGGGTTGTACATGCTGGTATGGTGGGTGTTCACTCACAGGATGAGGGGGGGTTGTACATGCTGGTATGGTGGGTGTTCACTCACAGGATGAAGGGGGGGGGTTCTACATTCTGGTATGGTGGGTGTTCACTCACAAGATTGTGTGGGGGGCGGGGGGAATGTGTTGCACATTCTGGTATGGTGGGTACTCACCCCCATGATGGGGGGGGGTAATGCCGGTATGGTGGGTGTTCACTCACACAGGATGGGGGGGAGGGTTGTACATGCTGGTATGGTTGGGTGTTCACTCACAGGATGGGGGGTTGTACATGCTGGTATGGTGGGTGTTCACTCACAGGATGAGGGGGGGGGGGTTGTACATGCTGGTACGGTGGGTGTTCACTAACAGGATGGTGGGGGAATTTGTACATGCTGGTATGGTGGGTGTTCACTCACAGGATGGGGGGGGGTTGTACATGCTGGTATGGTGGGTGTTCACTTACAGGATGAGGGGGGGGTTGTACACACTGGTATGGTGGATTTTTTGTTTCGTACTCCTAGCTGGATACGTATATAAATTTAAATAAACTTATTTTGTTACATTTCATCATTACCTATATATTTATATATATTATATTTTTGTAAATTAGCATGTGATGCGGAAATGTCAGTGAGACAGGAGCGAGGATTACTAGTCGGGTATTAGACCTGATATTCAAGTCAACGTCCTGGTAGAGTACAGGAAAGCTTGTGATGTGTAGTTGCCAGCAGTTTCCTCTTTATTATTTTCCATAAATAATTGTGTTTATTATAAAATACATTACCTCTGTTTATGGATGTAAATTTGTTCATTCCTATTTAAGTTAAATTAATGTTTACCTTAGCCCAGTTATATTGCTCCATTTAACTAAATTAAATTTATAAAAATTTACCATTCATTATGTATTGAGGGAGTGTGAGCCACTTTACTCAGTAACTGAGAGGCGGGCGTCGCGTCCACTGTGTCTGATAAGTGTCTGTATATTTTTAATTCTGTTTTTGCTGTAGTAACAATTATCTGTGGAGATCTTTTAGTGTAGTATAGAATTATTGATGACCTTCTGATTATTATTATATAAGTGATATAATAATTGGTTATACATTCACATATTGTTTAAATTAATATAAACATTTATTATATACATGTGTGCTATTTTTCCCCTGTTGATTTTCTTTTCTCATTATTTTTGTATGTACGAAACGACGGGTTTACACTGGTTACACACAGTTAGATACAGAGCCTCATTCTTGTCCCTAGACCAGTCATTAATTATCTCTGTGCAACGAGCCGTAAAGTACTGTTTCGTTACATATTTTGGGGGGCCTGTGTCCGGGAGATATATATATTAAAACTTTGCTAATCTAACCTTGCCTTCCTAGGAACAAGTGTGATTTAGGAATCTGTGTGTTTTAAATTAATTAAGAAGTTTGTTAGTGTTCCATGCCAGAGTCATCCTGTGTTTATCATCAACCTATGCTTCACGATTTTGGAGGTAAGTCATCCTAATTTTTGTTTGTGCAGTGAGGCCATGCAAATTGTCGTTGTGTCAATTTAAAGTGAAGTGTGTAGTGCCGTGCCATTCTGTTTAATTATTTTAGTCAGTAAAGTGCCAAGTGTTAGTTAACAATGGAGGATCAAGTGGTGTTGCTGTTGGCTAATCCAGACTTTTAGGGAATTAAAAGCCTAAAAAAGTCTGCCTTAATAAATATGGCAAATAAGCTAGAATTAACAGCCAACAATAAAATGATTAAGACACAAATTCTGAGAGTCATAGTGACTAATTTCGTAGAAAATGGTGAGTTAGGGGAAGAATTTCTGGAGGAGGTCAAAGAAGAGACTAGTGAGCAAATTGCTTTAAGGCGTCTCGAGTTTTTATTTTTTTTTTTATTTTTATCTTTACATGCAAGCATGCTTATAAGTACAATAAAAGTAAACAATAACATAGAACAGATGAAAATAACAAAGCACAAACGTGCAAAAACATAAAGGAACAAATGTACTAAACACAAAAACGCCGACCGGAAGGGCCGACCACAAAACAATAATAATTACAAACAAATCACAACAAGCAAGTTAAACACAGTGGAATACATTGCAGAAATAACACACCAAAATATGAAATATTCAGAACAAGGGCTACCAGCACCTCAAACCCACACGGAGAGGCACCAACTCAAAACGAAAATAATTATAATAACAATAATAAAATAACAACTAGAAAGGAACAAATATACAACAAACAAGAAAAGCAAAATGGCAAAACTCGACAAAAGATAATCCCAGACGGGTCACGCCAACAGCCTGAAAGGCACTCAACACGGCACAAACAAGCGCACAAACAGCATCATAAAAACATAGAACCACAAAGCATAACCCAAGAACACGACATCCACAACTAGACACTCACCAATCAAACCCCGGACCGCACAGGAACCGGACACACACACCAGCCACACAAACCCATAACCACAAACCGTAGCACGCAGGAACCGGGAAACAAACCTGCCCCACCCCACACACAAGCCACACAAACCCATAACCACAAACCGTAGCACGCAGGAACCGGGAAACAAACCTGCCCCACCCCACACACACACCCGACCTGCACCCCACAACCATTCACCACAATTCACAAAGGAATCATGAGCGAGGAATACATATCTCAGAGACAGGAACATATTTATCAGGGAACGAATCCCAAGGATACCGTCGTTTATAGGCCTCCCAAATCAAATACTCCAAGTCGGTGGGGGGTCGATCCCCCTGCTGCCGGGGGCCCGGCATAAACTCGGGAACCTCCAGACCAGGTGGAAACGGCCACTCCTGAAGCTCACCGACGCAAGTCGCATAACGAGGCTGGGGAGTGCAAACCACGTCCTTCGAGGTAGCAGATGACAGCGATGAAGTGTACGAGGGCTGTCGGGACGGCCGCGTCGCCGTACGCACAAGAGCAAGAGACAAGCAACGAGATGGTAACGTCCCAACCGAGACCGCAGGAGACACTGAAGAGATGGCCGGAGATGGAAGAGGCGTCGAGACCGCAGTCGATGAAACGGGGACCGAGGAAGGGGTTACAGAACCCCCAGAGCGAGCAGTCTTTTTCAACACCATCACCAGGCCACCTCGCTCACCGCGAACCTCAGCAGGGGGAACCACCCCCCACGAAGAACCGGAGCCATCCGAGGCAGGCGACGCACCCGAAGCAGGAACCACAGACACCAAATCTGAAGTGGAGGCCGAAACACCGGCACTGGCATCCTCAGGCAAATGCACCTCCGCCACCACCATAGTCTGCAACGCAACCGGAGCCACCCCCCGTCGCCGGCAGATCCACAACCGTCGAAATCGCCAACGTCAGCCCAAGCTAAAGACAAACGCCGGGAACGCTTAGGCTCTGGCCGCACATCATCAGACCCGGAGGCTGACTCAGAGACACGCGCAACACAAGCTGGGCGAACCGACGCACGTCGCAGAACGGCAGCATCCTCAACCACATGGGGCACCAGGCCAGGCACAGGAGGAAGCGCCGGATCCACCCCATCACCCAGCAAAGCCGGAACAGCCGGCAAGGGTGCAGGGACAGGGTCAGACGCAGCAGAGGACGAACTGGAAGACGGGGGAATCGAGCAGCAGGCAGTCTGAAGAACCCCAGGGACACTAGTCGGAGCAGGACGAGCACCCTGCGACGCCACAACCTCTCGAGGAGAGGCAACAAACACAGGGGGAGCCCTGTGTTTGCCCTCCAGCTTCGGACGTGTTATCGTTGTGGCCTCTTGGGCCATCAGGCTGCTGACTGTTCTGCGCCTGCCATTGCACCCGTGAACCTCTTCAGTGAGGAGGATTTTCCGCCGCTTCCTGTGGAGGAGGATTCAGTGGAAGTGGACGTCTCTTCAGCCGCGGACGTGCCCCCTGTGTCGCCTGTTGCGCCGCCTGGTGCGCCCCCTGTTGTTGTTGCCTCTCCTCAAGAGGTTGTGGTGTCACATAGTGATCGTCCTACTACGACTAGTGTCCCTGGGGTTCTTCAGACTGCCTGCTGCTCGAATCCCTCGTCTTCCAGTTCGTCCTCTGCTGCGTCTGACCCTGTCCCTGCACCCTTGCCGGCTGTTCCGGCTGTGCTGGGTGATGGGGTGGATCCGGCGCTTCCTCCTGTGCCTGGCCTGGTGCCCCATGTGGTTGTGGATGCTGCCGTTCTGCGACGTGCATCGGTTCGCCCGGCTTGTGTTGCGCGTGTCTCTGAGTCAGCCTCCGGGTCTGATGATGTGCGGCTAGAGCCTAAGCGTTCCCGGCGTTTGTCTTCAGCATGGGCTGACATTGGCGATTTCGACGGTTGTGGATCTGCCGGCGACGGAGGGGTGGCTCCGGTTGCGTTGCAGACTGCGGTGACGGCGGAGGTGCATTTGCCTGAGGATGCCAGTGCCGGTGTTTCGGCCTCCACTTCAGATATGGTGTCTGTGGTTCCTGCTTCGGGTGCTTCGCCTGCCTCGGATGGCTCTGGTTCTTCGTGGGGGGTGGTTCGCCCTGCTGAGGTTCGCAGCGAGCGGGGTGGCCTGGTGATGCTGTTGAAGAAGACTGCTCACTCTGGAGGTTCTGTAACCCCTTCCTCGGTCCCCGTTTCATCGACTGCGGTCTCGACGCCTGTTCCGTCTCCGGCCATCTCTTCAGTGTCTCCTGCGATCTCGGTGGAGGCGTTACCATCTCGTCGCTTGTCCCCTGCTCCTGTGCGTACGGCGACGCGGCTGTCTCGGTAGCCCTCGTATGCTTCATCGGTGTCGTCTGCTACCTCAAAGGACGTGGCTTGCGCTCCCCAGCCTCGTTATGCGACTTACGTCAGTGAGCTTCAGGAGTGGCCGTTTCCATCTGATCTGGAGGTTCCAGAGTTTATGCAGGGCCCACGGTGGCAGGGGGATCGTCCCCCCACCGACTTGGAGTATATGATTTGGGAGGCCTATAAGCGAAGGTATCCTTGGGATTCGTTCCCTGAGAAATATATTCCTGTCTCTGAGAAATGTATTCCTCGCTCATGATTCCTTTGTGTATTGTGTGTTGTTTCCATTTGTGTGCATGGTTGTGGGGTGGGTTTGTTTCCCGGTTCCTGCGTGCTCCGGTTTGTGGTTGTGGGTTTGTGTGGCTTGTGTGTGTGTGTGTGTGTGTCCGGTTCCTGTGCGGTCCGGAATTTGGTTGGTGTGTGGTCCGGTTCCTGTGCGGTCCGGAATTTGGTTGGTGTGTGTGTCTAGTTGTGGATGTCGTGTTCTTGGGTTATGCTTTGTGGTTGTATGTTTTTATGATGCTGTTTGTGCGCTTGTTTGTGTCGTGTTGAGTGCCCTTCAGGCTGTTGGCGTGACCCGGTCTGGGCTTATGCTTTTTGTCGTGTTTTGCCATTGTGCTTTTCTTTCTGTTTGTTGTATATTTGTTTTCCTTTCTTGTTGTTATTTCTATTATTATTATTATTATTATTATTATTATTATTGTATTATTATTATTATATTAT
>NC_091216.1:753512-758512 GCF_040958095.1 Procambarus clarkii
ATATATTAACATACTAAAATTACTTACACCCAATAAAACCAGCAAACCTAGATATACTAGTTACATTCATTAGTCGTAAACGGATTACAGAAAATGGGATATCAGTGACGTCATAAACTTATATTCATTTAACACCACACGTAGTTAAACTACCAGTCTCAGCATTAGAATTAAGAGAAAAGTTTTTCTAAGCTTTAACCTAATGAAATATACCATTAAATTTAAAGGCTCCCTTCTATTGTCAAATATATCACAAGTGGAACCATATTTTGGGAGCGTCATGAGCGGCAGGGGAAAGAGCCAGGGGCCAGATTCACGAAAGCACTTGCGCAAACACTTACGAACGTGTACATCTTTCCTCAATCTTTGACGGTTAGTTACATTTATTAAACAGTGTACAAGCATCAAAACTTGCCAATCAACTGTTGTTATTGTTATAAACAGCCTCCTGGTGCTTCGGAGCTCATTAACTGTTTAATAATTGGAAACAAAGCGCTCAAAGATTGAGAAAAGATGTACAGGTTCGTAAGTGTTTGCGTAAGTTCTTTCGTGAATCTGGCCCCAGATTGATTGTAAACACACACAAGCAGCCTATGAGGTCCATCATGCTACACTTCAAAGATCGAACAATGATCGCCAAGCAGTGAATTTAGCCACAGTGACCTAATCATCAATAATGGAAAGTGCTAATTACCCGACTAAACCTCAAGTCTAGTACTAGTTAGGCAAATTTACTCTAGTTAGGTTAGCCGGTTATTAGCAGCAGGAAAACACAAAACAAGGGTACGTCTGGTTTAAATAATTACATTATTTGAATTTATATATGGCATAACAATTGACAAGCATTTTACTGTATAATTGTTATAGTGTTATTATTCAACAGGTAAGCTTGTACCGTACTGTAGAAGTCGTAGAGAGCTGTTAAACCTACACGAAACGCTACTGACTCCGGCCTAGCTCTGATAAATACTAACATCCGCCATTACAGAGCCAGGACAGTTTACATGTGGTGGACAGTGTCTAATGTTAGATGACTATGCTAAAACAACTTAATCAGCTGAGACCAATGTTTAACAGTTATACTAACCAATTTTAACAATATATCATTTTGTAGAACTAACACAAAATTTGTAGCATATCAATTACCACAATTTGTGGTATAGGCTATATGTATAAAACCCACCTTCCCCCACCTGTGATCATGTAAACACCTGGCAGGTAAAACTTTTAAATACAGTCCACTTTGAAGTAATCTTAATAAATTAAAGTAAATTCAAGAAATCGAGAAAAAAAATAAATGCCTGCTAGGAAATACCCCACATATACAGCTCACACGATGAGTATGGAGTGCCCAGTGCTCTACCACTTACTGGATGAGTATGGAGTGCACAGTGCTCTACCACTTACTGGATGAGTATGGAGTGCACAGTGCTCTACCACTTGCAGGATGAGTATGGAGTGCACAGTGCTCTACCACTTGCAGGATGAGTATGGAGTGCACAGTGCTCTACCACTTGCAGGATGAGTATGGAGTGCACAGTGCTCTACCACTTGCAGGATGAGTATGGAGTGCACAGTGCTCTACCACTTACAGGATGAGTATGGAGTGCACAGTGCTCTACCGTTCACATGATGGGTATCTGGTGCACAATGCCCTACCCTTCAGAGAATGAGAATGAGGATCAACCACTCACCGGATTTGTGTGCACAGAGTGCACAGAGTCCGGGTACACAGAGCCCAACCGATCACAGGATGGGTATCTACTGCCCAGTGCCCTACCGCTCACTGGATAGGTATCTGTTGCACAGTGCCTTACCGTGCTCAGGAAGAAAATGGGGTGCACAGAACCCTACCGCTCTCCGGATGAGTACAGGGTGCATAAGGTCCAACAGTTCACAGGAAGAGTACGGGTGCACAGTGCCGTTCTGCTCATAGCATGAGTACAGGGTGCACAGTGATCTACCGCTCACAGGATGAGTATGGGGTGGAGAGTCCTTTACTGTTCACAGGATGCTTATATGGTTCACAATGCCCTACCGCTTAAGGGATGAGTATTGGGTGAACATTTCCCCACTGCTCACAGGATGAGTATGGGGTGCACAGTGCCCAACAGCTCACAGGATTGGTATCTAGTGCACAGTGCCCAACCGCTCACAGGAAGAGTGCAAAATGCACAGAGCCATTCTGCTCATAGGATGAGTACAGGGTACACAGTGATCTACCGCTCACACAGGACTACTATGGGGTGCACAGTGCCCTTGCGCCTGCAGATGAAATACGGGGTGCACAGTGTTCTGTCGCTCTCAAGATGAATATTGGGTGCACAGTGCCAGACCGCTTACCGGATGAGTACGGAGTGCATTGTGTCCTACTGCGCACAGGATGTGTACGGGGTTTGTAGTGCTCAACCGCACAAGGGATGTGTACGGGGTTTGTAGTGCCCTTCTGCGCACAGGATGTGTACGGGGTTTGTAGTGCTCAACCGCACAAGGGATGTGTACGGGGTTTGTAGTGCCCTTCTGCGCACAGGATGTGTACGGGGTTTGTAGTGCCCTTCCACGCACAGGATAAATATGGGGTGAATAGTGCTCTACCGCTCACAGGATGAGTATTCGTTACATTGCTTTACCGCTCAAAGGCTGCGTATTAGGTGCATAGTGCCCTACTGCACACAGGATGAGTATATGGTGAACAGTGCCCTACTGCACACAGGATGAGTATATGGTGAACAGAGCCCTACCGCTAACAGAATGAGAATGGGGTGCACCGTGCTCTACCTCTCACAGGATGAGTAAGGTGGGAAACAGTGGCCTTCCACTCACATTATCAGTCTGTTCCCAGCCTCTCGACAGAGCAGACGTGAGGAGTCAGGTGCTCCACTCCATAGCAGCCAGGCCGCACCCTCAGACATTGAATATGGTCTCTTCTCAATAATGCTCACTCACTGTGCCCCGCCATAGCGTCCCTCACACAATAACAAGCGAAGTGAATCTTGCCGGCAGTGCCTTAATAGGGTTTCTTAGAGAAATGTGGAGCTTGTGTGTGAGGGTGGCAAACCACTTGACTAGGATTAGTTAAGAGTCTCAAAGCCAGCATTCCTAGGCAGCTCTGAGCCTATAGGTAGGAACAGTAGAGTGAGCACAATATATATATATAAGCCTTCCAGGAGCCTATCCTTATTTGTAACACAGGACATTTGAACAATTGACTGAAATCTGTGGTACCCATGCACTGTGTTTCACCACCAGCCGGTCGAGCCGGTCGGCCGAGCGGACAGCACGCTGGACTTGTCATCCTGTGGTCCTGGGTTCGATCCCAGGCGCCGGCGAGAAACAATGGGCAGAGTTTCTTTCACACAATGCCCCTGTTACCTACCTAGGTAACATTTTAACTACCTAGGTATTTTACCTAGCAGTAAAATAGGTACCTGGGTGTTAGTCAGCTGTCACGGGCTGCTTCCTGGGGGTGGAGGCCTGGTCGAGGACCGGGCCGTGGGGACACAAAAGCCCCGAAATCATCTCAAGATAACCTCAAGATAACGAGTGTGTGTGTGTGTGAGAGAGGGGTGGAGGTCAGCACACTCCACAGGCCCACCCCACCACCAGTTTACCCAAAAGACCTGTTGTCACCTAGAGTGGCAGTCCAGGCCTATTATACTATGCTGTAAGGACCATTCTCCTCTGGCATACTTAACCTTCGGTTATTTGTCCTACTGGGACCCACTGAGAGTGCAACATTCCTCAGAGCAGGTTTATGACTGTTGGCACTGATGACTGGTAAAGGCATGCTGCCTGCTCTGCCATTTGTCGTGCTAATCATCATCATATGATTATAAATGATTATAACTAGGTATCGGGCGAAATTACTTCAATTAACGTCGCATGAAGAAGCAAGTATGGAAGAGGCAGCTGCCGGACCATCCAGACTCTTCCCCACCATGACTAGTGACACTGTCACCTCACCTCCCAGTGATGGGTTTGTGGAGGTGTTAAATAAAAACCAGAAAAGGAAACAAGGGAAATCGAAGCCTGGTGATTAACAGGGTGGACGACCTCCAATAGCACCAAGGGGCGAGTACACACGTCTGATCTTCACTGAAGACACGAATGTGGCGGACAAGATAGTATAGAGTAAGAAACTGAGCGAGGTTTACCCACCGGGTGATGTAAAGCTCTCCATTCTAGATAATCCAACACGAAACAAAAAGATGGATGAATACCTAGTCTACAGGTACAATCACGGGTTTCGACTAGCATGAGCCTGTGAATTAGACGAGGTACACAAAGCACGAAGATTGAACAAGAATGGTAAGCCTACTGATCAAATCGTCATAGTCTGGGAACAAGACTGAACCACCACCTGCCTAGTATTGGTTTGGTGGGTTGTATGCGCACCCCAGTACGTCCAGGGCGTGGCAGCCAGGCCCTGTGGAGTGTTACAAGTGCTGTGGCAGTGGCCAAAAAGTTAAGTACTACCGATACCCCACACCCAAGTGTGCTCTTTGTTCCAGTGATCACACACTGAAGGACTGTCCGTATAAGAAGACCAGAGACCAACGAAAGCCGGAACAGGAGCAACAGAACACTGTAACAGAAGCAGGGCTACAATCTGAAACTGTGACTCCGTCTAAACCGCCGCTGAATTGTTTCAGATGTGTACGGAAGGAGTCACCATCTGGCACTCAGACTGTACCAAACGGCCAGCCTCCCTTGGCACAAGGAGGCAAGTGCCCGAGGAGACACAAGTGCCTACTGATGCCGGCTCTAGTACTGTTGACTTATCCCACAGCAGTGACAGTACCAGCAACGCCCCTGACAACTCACAACCGCCTGAGACAACAGTTGAAGGACAGTTGGCAGCCTTGCAAGCACAGGTAGCTGAACTGGCCAAAATTATACAGACGCTATGTCGGGCTCCTTTACAAGAGATACCGCAGCCTCCACACTGCTTTGGCACAGTCATGGCCCGCGCTGGTAAAGGTTCCTGCGGTGGTGGCGGC